>NC_133201.1:8335919-8443419 GCF_958299795.1 Porites lutea
TATCAACTTCTCCCCACTATTTCTATAGTAAATGAATAGGGGTGACAAATGAGAATTTTAATGTTGATCTTAGGGTTTAAAGTCTTAAACCGTAAATATCGCCGAGTAACTGAGTTATTCTTAAAAACAATTTCCTCAGCTATGGACGAGTGCGAAAAGGCAGGAGATGCTTGTCCATTTCCACTGCAGTGCCAGGAACAAGAAAACGCAACTTTCGCATGTGGCTGCGATGTTGGCTTGAAGGTAGTAGGAGAAGGAGATGAGAGGACATGTCAGGGTAAAGTTTTTGTGGTGTTCTCTTTAAGCAGTTAACAAAAAGTATGAAATCACAAATTGAAACACAATCAAAGTAATTGAAAATCGTGTTCACATTTCCTTCGGCATGATACAAAAAGAAGGATATATTTTTCAACGTAAACGGAACTGCACACAGTTGTTCCATTCGCTTTCATTAAGCACTTTAATTTGCTCAGACAATTAAAACCAATAATCTAAAAGAACTCATGACCACTGACTATGAAATAAATCCGTCTAAAAATCCTAACCTAAGCCAACCTTAACACTGACATCTGCTTTAGGGCGAAATATTGGATAAGTGGAGGGGTAGGTGGGAAAATTTCTAGGATCTTACACTGATTTCAAAATTCTGCGGAAGTGAATACTGTGCAAGTGCTCACCTACCCCTCCCCTAACCCAACCTTAGCACCATCACATGCATCGTTTTAGGTTAGAGAAGGGGTAAGGGGTATGTGAGCAGATTTTCAGAATATAAGTCTAATACTTACTCAATATATTATACGTGCTAGCTGATGACATTTACGAGTGCAGAATTCAAGGTGATGTTTGCCCTCCGACTCTCAAATGTCTAAAGCAAGAAGATGGAGCTTACGCGTGCCGCTGCGAGAAGAAGGGCTTCGTAGTTAAAGGAGACGATCAGGAACGGACTTGTGAAGGTGTGTTTAGTTTCATTCAAACTGTTTTCTAGTACCACCACGCTGTTCATACGATCATTTTATGATAGCCTGAGAAAACAGCCGAGTGGTTTCCCCGCCAAATAAATGACGTCTGAGAAACGAGCGCAGAAATTCCATACTGATGAAGCATCACTACCTAGATCTGGGTAGTGCTTCTGATTGGTTGAATCACGTTTCCCACGCGGCACGACCAATCACAAGCACCACCCAGATCTGAGTAGTGACGCGTGATCAGTATGGAATTTCTAAGCTCGTTTCTAAGACGTCATTTGGCGGGGAATCCAAGGGTACCGTCGCCAAATGTCGGCTGTTTCTCAGGCTAATTTTATGATTGTAACGCTATTTTACCCGAGAAATAGAGTAAATTTTGTAACTGGGTAGGGCGGGTTTCAAAAGCTACTCGAATATTGGAAGCTTAGATATACTCAATCTCCTTTTGGTTGGAGTAAATTCGAACCCATCTCCCAGGGATGGAAGCTGGTACCGGTGAGAATTGGGTTGCCGAAAGTGTTTAGGATGCAAAGGTCTCTTGTTCACCCCATGTGATCAATCCTTTTTTGCCCATTATTGTCCAACGGATATGGGGATGACATTGGATGACTGCAGGCTAATATGCAGTGTCATTTGTTTAATTTGTGATTGAGCATCAGTATCTCCTGCCATATCTCCGAAATTGAATTTTTAAGGGGCGGTTGTCAGTGGTAGAATCTGCTGTATAACATACGTATTTTTTAGATGTAGACGAATGCACTCAAAACCCATGCGCTGAGAATGAACAATGCGTAAACGTGCCAGGAAAATTTGAATGCCTCTGTAAAGACGGATACATCAAAAATGGCGGTAGCTGTAAGCCTGGTGAGTTCCAAAAATGACAACTATTGCCCGAGAAGAACGTTACAAAAGTTTGTTTATAAAGGTTAAAATAAATACGAAAAGCCGCTATTTTGCAGCGCTTAATCGAGGGCGGCGCTCCTCCAACGGCAATGCTCAGAGTGCCCAAATCGGTTGCATAGAACTGCGTTTTGGCGAAAAACTTTGTTTGAAAATTTGGCAGAGCATTGGGTAAGCGAGGCTTTTTCCTTTTTTTCCTCCACACTGGGGCATGTGTTAAATAATAGCCTTTACGTTTTTCTTACACTTGTAGTGACCCGCCCAAGTAAAGATTTTTGCGTTCTCCATCAGAATCATTCATGATCATTAGAGTGTGTTAGGCTCCTGTTTGACGTCGAGGTTCATGTGCACCTGCAGCCGGAACACCTTTAAAGACGCTTGCAGATGCATGATGCCCAAGCGTTCTTCACATAATGCAAAAGAAATCACATATCCCTAGTATTCTCTAGCTTTTGGCTGAAACTAACGCAAATGTACGAGAAATATAGATTTTGCTCATTAGCATTAGGTCCGATGTTTAAAACAGGCGTCAAAGACTACAAGTCAAGTAACGAATCTATTGTTAGAACTACATCTTAGCGTGCAAATTTGTTTCGATGAAAAGCCTATTGAAAACTTGGCTTTGTCGTCTTCTTAACAAGCCTGTCTTTAGCCGGAAGGGTACGAAAAAAGGCAGCTTTTCTCCACGCAAATCACTTGGGTTATCTTAAAAAACGGCAAATGGATCAATGTTAGAGAGACTGCTGTGCTTTGCATTCCCTTCCAGGGTGGGGAGGGAAAGGAAGCCTAATAATACGTTCATAAAACTCTTGAAAGATAAGTTTTCTTTGACCGGTGTACTTTTTCTACTTGCTTAATATTTTAATTCTCAATTTATCAAAATGACTTCTTGTTTTCATCATTGTAGCAAATAACTGTGTCAAGGTCAAGTGTAATGCGCATGAGATGTGTCACAACGGAATATGCAGATGTAAAAAGGGATACAGAAAGTCAAAGGTAACCAAAGGAAAGTGCATTAAAGGTGAGGTTCGATTGTTACAAAACTGCTCTTTACTGCGTCCATGTTTTAACTTACATGTACAAAACTAAGACCCAAAAATGGTAAAAATCTTAAGTAGAGGTCAACTCAACCCGTTAATAAAACCGACTGGTTCTTTCTCGCCAAAACTCTAGATGCTAGAGCAAGACGTCATATGAAGTGAAAATTAAAACAAAACTCAGTTTTGTGTTATATTCCACTTCAAATGGCGGAAAGCAAGGCTGGCAATATATTAACCCACTAACAAACTTAAGCCTTCCTCATGGCCTGGGCTATTTTCCGAAAATGGTATATATCTGTGTTACACTCCCTCTCAGGCTTAAGAATTTGTCAATGCGTTGATCTCTGCAACAAATTGCAAGGAACTTTCGTTTGCAACTGCATCGTCGTTTGCTTTTTTTTGTGGTTCGAAAACCGTGGGCGGGACGTCCCCGTCTTCAAAACATTTGCATCTTCCTTTGAAGATTGAGAGTGTAAAGGAATGTTTAGTCTAGCATATATTCTATAAGCAGTTGTTGTCCGTTGAGGGGTATTTGTGCTATTCTTGCTATCATCTTAGATAGTATTTCGACTATTTTGTCGCATAACGCCGGCATTTTCTATAGTTCTTAGCACCAGAGAAGCTGAGCTACCGCGCCTTCTTTGGTATCCAACTGGCAGCCGTTCTTTGTGTCGTCACGCAACTCTCCTACGAACGTTGTGTGATGATCAATGAACGGGTGCGCATGAAGAGGCGACGTATTCTGATATCCATTTTTTCTGTCAAATTATCCGTCAAAGTTAGTCATTTCTCTTGATAATGGTAAAGAATTTCTAAATCCAGTCAACGTTTGATGGTTATAAAGAATTAGATGGGGATCAAAGCCAATTATAAATGGAGAAATATTTTGAATGACTAACAATACTGATTTATGCTAAAAGCACATAAGTTACACATGCCACTTCCACATCTCCCATAATGCACCTTATCCCCCCTCTCCCCCCTCCCCAAATTTTGCATAACCTTTGTTTTCCATTTCTCTTGGGCGTTAGAGCCGTCCCAAGAGAAATTGAAAACAATGCTTATGCAAAGTTGGGGGGGCCTGGGAAATAAGGAGCATTATGGGAAATGTGGAAGTGAAGTATAGTGTATCTCTCTCGGCAATTAATATTACAGGAAGTGTTCATTAGCAAAATTCCAGAAATAATCGATCGAGACGAGCCAGACACAAAGAAAATTGTACTTACAGATATATTTACAACTGGTTGGAAGAAAAATCCCTTACGGAAAACAGTAAATTTTACCCTTGATCCGCGGTTTTTACTTTAGCTTTATAATCTTTAAGGTGACTAAGCTTAGTAAGAGGTATCTTTTCTTTTTCAGCTCTTTCCTTTAATGGAGCTACCTCGCCGCTGTCCTCTTCTGTCTCCATTTATGCCAGCGCTCTTGTGATTGGATACCTTGGGCGCCTGGCCTTTATAGCGTAAGGAACGGCGCCTGCTGCTTGCTTTGCTGATGTGACTAAACTCTGACGTAATTTAAAAAGGAGATAAAAAAAATACGTTTTTGTTTACCTTTACTTGCTATTCGAAAATACTCTGCAATGCTTGTTTTGTAACAAAAAATAAGGACATGAAGGATTTGTAAAAGAAAGGAAAAAAAATGAGTATTAATTTCCTGTGGACTATGCTTTCTTGTAATTATTTGGCACCTCTCTAAATCGTAAGAAAATATATAGTACAACTTAATCTACCTGCCAATAATTTACAGTTAACTGTACGTGTGTTTTTCTGTTCACTTTCAAACGCATTACAATATCTATTAACATTTTTTCAATAAAATCGCTTTGCTGCGCTGTGAAAAACTTGTCATTGTTTAGCTTAACAGTCAAATTCAGCTTACAGACTGTTAAAGAAAAAAAAGACAGAGGACATTATCAATCTGTTAAAAAAAGAGTATTCGTGGGCACTGCGTATTCATTGATTAGCCTTTGTAAACGTGAACGCCTTGGATAACTTTACGATATCTTTTTGGGCATTATGAAAATTTAGTATGGCATTGTTATATTTTCTCAAATTCATTAATACTCATAAAAATGGTTTAATGAGTGTTTGGAAATCAGGAGAAATACTGCTCATTTTTGCATCCTTAATTTCTCCCTCTAAAATCATTTTGTTTGAGTAGCAATATCAAGTATTCGACACAGTGTTTCATCTGGTGATAAAACACTGCGTCTCATGCTTGATATACTACAGCACCAATGATGCCAGCACTGATGCACATTTTTTCTTTGTATTTTAGTTCTGAAAACAATTGGATTACAAAACTGTTAGCCTATTCCATGCGCTCAAATAGTGAATTAAGCCGCTCCCATCCCTCGGCCTTCCCGACCATTTTTTCCCTAGGTGAAACGTTCCCCCGAATCTTTATATATTAAACGAAGTCATCGGTATAACGAACGATTTTCTTTACCCCAGTAATAGTAAAACATATGGGGAAGAACCTCGATATAACGAAACCTCT
The DNA here is from genome assembly GCF_958299795.1 of Porites lutea. Classification (NCBI taxonomy): domain Eukaryota; kingdom Metazoa; phylum Cnidaria; class Anthozoa; order Scleractinia; family Poritidae; genus Porites; species Porites lutea. The sequence continues at coordinate 8,341,327 of NC_133201.1, forward strand.
TTATAGCGAAAAATTTTGCAAGTCCCTTGGCCCTTCGTTATATCGAGGTTCCACTGCATCTTGTGTATTTTTGTTTTCCTTCAATTTCCCTCGCGAAGCACAAGGACAGTACACGCCATTAAGTGTGTAAAAAGAAAGAAAATTGTTCACGTCTCTTGCCAGTCCGTCAATTTCAGTTTTCAGACCTGCTCCAGACCTTTCGCTGACCGCTCGTGCGTGCGTTTTTTACCTGCGCAAATGTACAGGCTTTTTTGCAGTCTAAAAAACTGCATCTTTCCTTCCCCTTTTTTTTACCACCCAGTGAACACTAGCTTACCTAAGGAAGAACAAAGGAGACTTTTGTCTGATTGGCTGTTTGATTTTGTAGTGTTCAGTCTCCTCACCGCGCGCAAGTTAGTAAACAAAGATGGCTGCCAAAGCGAAAGACTCCTTGGATAGTTCGTTCAAGATGGCTTGTGAAGGTTTACAAAGTATGATGACTTTTTCTTTGCCCATAGTCGGGAACTGATTACCTGAAGAAGACCATTGAGACTCGTTCACAGAGCATGGTTATTCATTATTCCAGGCTTCTCAAGGCACTTATATTTAAGTATTTAAGTTCGGCATAATCAGGAGCATGATACCTCAAAATAAGGCAGCCTAATTTTGCATATAACACCTTGGTTTCATGGTAAATGATACTCGATTTCACGACAAAAATCCGACACACTCCACTGCCGCTCGTGCGCCAACCTTTGGACAACCTACCATCGATGTTAGTCTCGCACGTCACGCAGCCGTTTTTCAGTCTCGTCACACAATGCTCCTCCCCAAGACAAATAATGACTTCATAGGAGATAACTCGCACCACACATGACACGATCGCGAAGGATGCAGCTGCAATTGGCTAAAATCGGAAAAGGATATGTGTTTCTAATGCGAACAGCCGTTTCGAGGAGCGTTGCGTGAAGAGACAAAACGCCCCCCTTCGCGGGAGACTAAAAATGGGTCACATGATCACTCATCCAAGTGGGTGTTCAAGGAAAAGTTCCTTTTGTCTTACTGGCATGTGACGCCGATCCTTGGCTGTCTTTCTGATTGAAACGTTTTGCTGTCAGCTTCAAAGCAACGACTGTCACAGACTGTTCTCTTTAGGTAAGATACAACAGGCCAAACGCTTTTACATTTAACTATGCCATGGGTCTGCATTAATTCAACTTCCTTCCTTATATCCCGTGCGCATTGTCACGAACGTTCTGTCTTTCATTGCATACTGGTGGGCGACAGTGATGTCTAGCTCCCTCTCTAATTGAAACGTTTTGCTTTCAGCTGCATTGCGAGTACTGGAACATACAAAAAGGCCCAACGCTTTTACGTTTTACTCGCCTAATTAGTAATATACCATGGTTCTGATACAGGTCTTAAATTCCACCTCGTTCCTCATCTGCCTTGTTTATACCAACCATTATTTTTACAGCTATTTCGCAATGTTAACGATTACGTAGATAGCCTTCTTCTTTAAAATTCCTTTGACCATTTTTACCGTATTTTAGTGATGTTATAAGTTGTATCAGTAATAATAAAAACCGTCGAGCAGCACAGTGTCTCCTTTCATCTCTTCCGGCCCCCTAGGATTTGCTTTCGGTTTAAATGTATTCTTATGTAGGATACTGATCTAATTTTACGTATAGGGTCAAGTTCGGTAGTATTTTTTTGGCTTGAAACAAGCACAAACCTTAAAGAGACAATTGTACATTTGAAGTATGGAATATTAATTCTGTACGTACAACATAACATGAGAAGCTTCAAGCCTTCGAAGACAGCAAAGAGGAAGTGAAACAGGAAGTGACAAGTGTAATAGGAGTTTAATTAGTCACGATTATGTTTTGCAAGAAAAGTACTCTCTTTGGCATGAAAAACCAATCGACATGATAAGCATTCCTTTAAAATCGCGAGCTCAGGCGTCAATAAAAGTGCCGAATAACACTGAAAATGTGAAATAAAATGCACTAAAAGAACGTCAAGTCACGTAACGTCTTCTGGTTCGCCCATGCACAGCATCCACTCATAGAGCAAAATGGTTAACGTGACACTCAAATAATTCGATGCTAGCGTGACGAAAGTCACTCAGACGGTTCAGTGTCAATATACCACATAACGCAGTGTATCTGCTCATTTTTAACCCTATGCAGACCAGGGGAGCTTTTGAAGTCCTCAGAAGCGTTAGAGGTGAATAACTTCAAAACGACTTTTTCTAAAAGCGGCTTTCTCTAAAATATTGCGGCGACATTTTAAAGTCGTCGTCACGTGTACGTCATCATTTACTTTGTCAATTGGCAACCAAGATTTGACAGCCATATTTTTTAAAAACCTTCATTTTTTATATTAAGAGGATTTTGTGTCCTTTTTGAATTATTATATTTTTCTGTATTTAACATTATTTTTTAATGTGTGGTTCCAGAAAATATCCATACCCCCCCCCCCCCCCCCCACGGAAGGGATTTGCCGTATGACCCCCCCTTCCCTCTGGATTTTCCAAAATCGGCCCCCAAAATTTATCAATTTGTACCTGTGGCAATCCATAGAATAAACTGTATCAGTAATGTAATTGGCTGGAGACAAACGCGTGAATCGAAGTCTTTGAGGAGTCACGCGATAGGTGTTTTCTTATCCGCCTAATGTTGTGGAGATAGTAAAATGATGCACTACAGACTTTGTTGATGTGGAAGTTCATTGACAGCTTGTCATCAATGTACGAGCCAAGGTTCCTAACAACTGACGATTTCACTATATTGATGTTATCAGACACCTCACTGTTTATAAACTATTTTTCGTTTTATGGCTCCTTTGAGGGAGTTTTGGATTTTGCTAATGAATTCAAAACTGTGTCCTAATAATGACGTGAAATTACGTCAGTTTGTAAATCAAGTTATGCCTCGATGTTGGAGATGGGGAGGATTTTCTGTCAGATCTTGATGGCCGTATTATAGAGGGACTCTGAACTTCCTCAATCGCAGGAAGCAAACAAAAGCCCGGTCTGCATAGGGCTAAACAAAATTTACCTGTTTTCTGATAATACAAATGCTTGTGGTAACGTAGGACATCAACTGCGGAGACTCAAAAAACTTTAAAATACGAAGGGGAATGAACATTACTAAAAGGGAACATTTCCATAAAAAATCGCAGGGCAAGGCTCACGAAACTAAACACCTATTTTCAAATTTTCTAGGGGAGACTGTCATCTGCCCATGGCATCTTCAGTACCAGTATTTCGTTCTACAAAGGAAACCACTAACTACGCAAGGCTGTGTCGTCTTCTGGTAGATGTTGGGTCACAAGTCCTAAGACAGAAATTTGACAGTATTTGTCCGCCAGCTACCCTAAACAGTTATTTGTCGAGTCCTGCAGTACAAACAGCCCTGAGGAAGCTTAAGGCGAGAAGAGTTTTGAATCCTTCGCAATGGGACAAACTGTATCCGCCCGTCAGCACAGTTTCAGTTTCATCAAGGGACTTTGACATCACCCTGCTAATGGTTCTGTTGAGAAACATCTGTGGTTTAACCACTCCAGCTTCAGGGTGGGACAATCTTCCGCCTGCTACAGATTTAACGCCCGAAGCTGATATTGCTCGTATAAAGTGGTACAGAAATACAGTGTATGGTCATGCCAGTCAAGCCTCAGTTGATGATGCCACCTTTGCAAGCTGTTGGACGGACATTAAGGCTACTTTGGTAAGACTGGGAGGGGCGACATATGGACCTGCAATCGACCTTCTCGAAAATGCGGGTATGGACCCTGTCATTGAGGAACACTACAAAAACCTTCTGAAACAATGGAAAGTGGATGAACATATCAAAGATGCGCTCAGTGAGATGGTGGAGAAGCTGGATGAACTGAAGGCGGCGTTGCCGCAGCCGACAGAAAAGTCGACGCTGAGCGAAAACGGTAAGTTATGACCAAACTATGACGCCATTAATACACTCTACATTAGACTTATGTTTCAGATTGGCAATGTACAATTAATGTCAGGTCCTGAGGTACACCTCATCAGAGACAAAGAATCAAATCAAAAGGTAATCCAAGAGAGTCTTGGATTCTAGGGTGCGTTCCTTTGGGATGATCTGGATCAGGGTCAGTGATCCGAGATCACTCGGAACATGGTAGATCAAATGAACCGATGAATCCACTCTGGACAAGGATTCATCGGATCATTTGATCTACCATGATCCAAATGATCTCGGATCACTGATCCTGATCCGGATCATATCAAAGGAACGGACCCCTAGATTCCACGCTGTGGATTACGGATTTCAGGTACTAAATTTCAAATTCCTTCTTGCCAGCGGAACTTGGGTTCCGGATTCCAATCATTAGCAGGATTCCAGATTCCTGAAGCTGAATTCCGCATTCCAAAGCCCAGGATTGCGGATTCCGCAAACAAAAATTTCCAGGATTTTGTAATCCTGATTACGTTACATGGGGTGAGAGAGTATCGTTAAATCTAACTACAAAGCGATATTATGAGTATTGATAACGTTTACTGCATTGCAAGCTGATAAGAAGTGTTTGTGACTCATTTAGCCGACTCATTCTTAGCTCGATAACAGTCGTATCTGAAAACAGCAAATTTGATTGGCCTTGCGTACTTGTCAACTTTCTGCACTCAGTGTTGCGATTTTGCACAACGTTTGGAATCAACTGTAAAGCATCCCACCAATCAGATTGCAGAAAGGTCTGTATCTATGTTAGCTCACCAAGGAATATTTAAGGGCAAAATAATTCATTTCAATGACCCATTTTACTTGCATACAGATCCAATCTTCGTTCAAGAGTGTCAAAGGCAGCTGCGCTCCCACTATAACACTACCATGAGCCAGGTTAGAATCACCCCTTGGGAGAAAGATAGCATTGTGAACATCGAAGAAGTTTACACCAAATTATCCTGGTGGAGACATGTAAAGAGACCCAACGGAACAACCAATCAGGAAATTAACGACTATACCGAGGTATTCAAAGGTTATGGACGTTCTACCAGCCCTAAAAGGATACTTGTCTACGGAAGGACTGGTATCGGAAAATCGACCTTTTCTCAGAAAATTGCCGTCGACTGGGCGAACGAAAAGGAAGAAGTCTTGAAACGGTTCGATGTTTTACTTGTGGTAAGGTTGCGAAATGCGTTGGATGCCCAAGACATGCCTTCTTTATTAAAAGCTTCTGACCTTTTTGCCGTTGATGGATCGATTTCAGCTGAGAGCGTTTATGATTACGTTCGCGGCCACCAAGAAAGGGTGTTACTTGTATTAGATGGCTACGACGAGTACAGTGCGAATGCGACATTGATTCGTGAGATTTGGCGAGGGAGACAGCTAAGAGATTGTCACGTGTTAATAACGACCAGGTCACTGGAGGGCGACGAACTTATTATCCCAAGCAATGTGCTGTATGAGATCAAAGGGTTTGTCCACAAGGAACAAGTGAACGATTTTGCTGGGAGGTTTCTCGACAGCGAAAGGGAGCTGGAATTATTTGTCTGTTACCTTAACGATGAGAACCTCTGGGACTTAGCGGAGATTCCTCTTCTTCTTTTGATGCTTTGCTTGATTTGGAAGAACAGGTATGTCAAAAAACTGCCAACGTCCAAGCTGGAACTGCATGATAGATTTGTCGAGACTTTGCTTTGTCACATGAGCTTGAAGAATCCCGACAGCCCACCGTTGAATAACCAAAACGTCCTCCATGCTTTCAGTGAAGAGATTACCGTCTTAGGAAAGTTGGCGTTTGAAGCTCTTTTGAAAAACTCCGTATATGTTGATCTTGAAAACCTTAAACTTCAAAGTGATGGCCTCGCCGACAAAATGATCCGCTCAGGTCTCTTTCAATTGTCGAAAATGTCAAGTCCAGATACTACCAAGACCATAGTATTTCTTCACAAATCAATCCAGGAGTTTCTGGCAGCCAGGTATTTGATGAACACGCTAAATGTAAAAGAGAGCAAAATTCCCACTACTGTCGCAGGAATCAATTCATTTAGCAAGGCCTTAGAGATGAAGGAAATACTTCGATTTCTGTGCCAGTGGTCCACGGAAGGAGCAAAAGCAGTCTTCAACCTTCTTAGGTCTCTTGGAGAAAAGGAGTGTCTGAAAGAGTGCCAGTTTTCTAAGACGCCTTCTTTGGACGATCTGTCACTGCGCCAAAGATTGTTGCGGGATTTAAGTTTGGAGTGTTTAATCAGTTGTTCGGTGTCATCCAGGCGAGACATCTATCCTTTGTTTCTCTCTGCCACAGATGGTGTTATATCAGTGAATAACTATAACATCGAAAACGTTGCCTCGCAGCATCTACTGCAATCTTCTCCTTTACCGAACTATGTGTTTTTCGAGCATGGCGACTTTGCTAACCTTGTTTCCATATCTCAAGATGTAGACGCTATAGTTCTTACCTGTTCTGCCCTTAAAATCAAAGCTTGTCATTACCTTCAAATGTGTGAAGTCTCGGCCTTTCAGACGGAACACTTCTTTCTAAAACGTAAAGGGGACAGGCTCTTTCTTTACTTCACTACAATATACAGGACTTTTCGTCGCAACTATTTAGAAATGCTGAGGGACCTTACATCGGCATTGTATGAGTCTATTCCGAGAGGAACGCGGAACCTTGCTGAGCTTCCTGAAGGTCACTGTTTTTCATTAGTCAGAGAAATTGAGGTTTTCGTTATGTGGACAAGTGAAGAGTTATCGTACATAAACGACATGTTGTCTGTTGCAGTTTCTCCGCAAGACGTCATTATAAAGCACATACGGGTGGAAAATGATGTTGTATCCCACATCAACTTCACCGAAAACCTTGGTAGATTAGTTCTGTACGATCTTGAAATGTCAGACGGCGATGTTGCTCTCTTAGCCAGTTCAATTCGTCAAGCGCCCAACATGTACTCGCTGAAATTGTCCCGCTGTCCTTTGCACGGTAGTATAAGAATTTTGGCTGCAAGTCTTCGCCATGTTCCACTATTGACGTATTTAACTTTGTCTCGAGTCCGTATGGATGATCGAGAATGTTCACGTTTAGCGTCTTCATTGAAGCATGTTCCTCGGCTAACAGTTCTCAATTTGTCCAACAATCCACTTGGTAAAGGAATCACTGACCTTGCTCGACAACTGTATCGCATACCTGATCTCCAACATCTAAGCATAGAAAAAACAAGAACAGGTAAAAAAGAAGCTAAAGCCTTGGCTCAAGAGCTAAGATCAGTGCCAAGACTACAAACCATTCAACTAGGATTTAATCCAATCGGAAAAGGGGTCGGTGATCTCGTGCGAAGTCTTCATTACCTTGAAGAACTACTACAAGTGGACCTCAAAGATGTCAAAATGTCGCACGAAGAAGTTGATGCTATATCGGACGCACAACGTGGAATATATATAACCTCTTATCACGTATGTTTTTCCTTTTTACGAGGGTATCTTAAGTTACTTGCGGTAGTATCTTGCGTAGCAGGTGCATGAAAAATTTGGGGATAAAAGCTAGAGCGGCGGCGCTACCTCTATCCTTTTGCGTGTTCTCCCTTGTGCATCGCTAATCTCGCTCTCCTATGCACCTGCTGCTTAAGCTATTACTGCAGAGCCCCACACTAGGTTAAAGAAAACAAATGTCACCATTAAATGGTAAGGAAGGGGGTATTATATAGGGCGTTGTTACCAAGTTATTGAAATTCTTCCTTGATAAAGACAACCACGACTGGGCCTTTATGAATATGTTTTGTCGCCCTCCCGTTTCCTGACTCCAGATGTCTGCATCGGTTGGCATGGAAGTGTTTGCGAGGTATATCAACTGATTATATATAGCACACCTGAATATGGCGCGATTAGATCTGAATTCATGAATTCTTAACTGACCCGTAATATCTAGAAATGAAGGTGATATCCGTTGGGTTATGACAATTGTCGCTTAAAAAAATTGGTTGCACGGAATTCTTGTGCATTATCGGTTATCGACATTTCGAAGGAAGTGGTGATATTACACTACATTCCACTTAAGCAGGTTGCAGGGTCGAGATTTTGGCCAGAGTGTTACAATGATAATTAATCAGAATTAACTTTCCTTACAGTGGGATTATTTCTTAAAATATGTCTTCCTTTCCAGGAGTGTTATGCCACGAGCTCTTAGCATTCATTCCAAATAATAAACGTTTGTCTTGCACACTCAAAAATTTTGTGCCTTATAAACAATGTATTTGTTTGTCGATAAGAGTTCTCAAAACTAAGAACGTTACGCCGTTAGGATAGAAGCTGGGGATGGAGGGCTTCTCTTAGTTTTTTTTTTTTTCAAATGGTCGTGGCTTGAAATAGTCGGTCTAAAGTATAATCACATGACCCACATGTTAGTACATCTGATTAACACACTTCGACTGTTTTAGGACCTCCAGGGAAGACCCAAGAAGAAAGACGATTGGCCCAGATTTTCTGATCTGCAATACAAGAATGATGACGGTGATGATGATGATGAATCATTCATTCTTGGTGGTGATGATGATGATGATGACAGAATGTTGGATCGACTGTAATTTCTTTGTTCCTGGGTTTTTCACAATCAGTTGAAACCCTGCCCAAATTAGCCTGTGTACAGACATCACCCCTCCCTCAGGAAGTTTATCCTGTGGGAGGGGGGATGTCTGTACACAGGCTATGCCCAAATCAAAACAGTGTGCCGCCACCCACATTATGATATAACTACTTTGTCTTTTCAGTTTAAAGAATGACGTGAGATGAAGATGAAATTGAATGTTTGGTTGAAAAAATACTGAGTAGAATTCTATTCATAAAATGTGAAACTAAGGGCTCATATAATGGAATTCGGGGAATTGGGGCTAAGGTTCTATTTCAGAACATCTTGTTTTGCTTATTAACCCAATAGACCTTTTCAGCTCGTATGCTTTATTTTCCCAATTCAGACCACCTGATGTTCTCCAGGGAATTTGCCTCTTGTCTTTTCGTTAATTAAGCATATATATTTAATTATGCATTATATATGCACGCGCATAAGACTACAGTTGAAAGAAACAGTTCTCTGGGGTACCATCACGCTACCCGAAATGAGAAAACAAGACATATAAGCTAAAAAGGCATTTTGATTTTCTTTTCTTCTTCTTCTTTTTTTTTGCTTTGCTCTGTTTTTTGTTTATCTAACGTTCGCGGTGCCTTCTTTGTCGTGGTTGCTTAACCCTTTCACTGCCAGAGTGCTTGATGGAGTTTTGTAAGGTGACTCTAACTTTTGAGTCTGTGGACGAAATCCTATGATATGACCATTCAAATGAAAGCTCTCTGCCTGTTCTTTCACATGATGCTATTTGTTTGTCAAAATTTTAGAAAATGAAATTTGGATATTTGGTCGAAATTTGCCTTTGGCCACATTTGGCATAGAGCAAGGATGACATTTAAAATATCGAAAGTAGTGGTGCGGTGGTTAGCTCGAAAGCTAAGCTCCTCTGGCCACCGAACACTTCTACCCAAGCCATTAATTTTCTTTTTTTTTCCTTCTTCTTCTCCTTTATTAGTGTATTCCTACCTTACTATATATAATGTAAATATTTTATAAAGCGTGAATAATGAAATTGAATTGAATTGAATTGAGTGTGTAACGTGTTGACAAACATACCACGTATACAAACTTTGTTTATTCGTTCCGTTTCAACTTATCTTATTTTACCCCTTCGCGGGTACTATGATACGATCTGTATATGAGTGTGGAATTACTAAATTGAATACAGTTGAACCTCCCTTAAGCGATCACCCAAAATGCGATGACTAACTGTTCGTTTACGGGAGGTGGTCTAAGAAGAATCGGACCACAGGGGCTCTCTTCCAAGAAGAGATCTGGTCACATCAACTTTATATAAGATAATTCATTCCATGCAATTTTTAAGTTTAAATAAGTATAGTTCCATGTTGTTGTTATAATCTTCGTGTTCTCGCGTCTTCTCTAAGTAACACAGTGCATGGAGGAAACATAGAGCTAGACCAGATCATGCGTGAAGTGTTCGCTTACAAGGAGTTAAAAACGAAAGAAAATAATTAAACCGTCAGTGCCGAAAAGTGGTCGCCTTCGCTTTCAGGAGGTAGACGTTTACGAGAGGTTTCAACTGTAGGGCTTCGACTGGGAAAATGTTGGTGTTTTAGATAAGTTGTCGCTTATGGGATGTGGTCGCACATGTATATATGTAAGGGTGATAAAGTCGGTACATGTGAAAATGGTACTGACGAAAGCTACACATGTTTTCATAGCTACAAGGTATAAACCAAATGTTCTAGTATGAAATATTCCGTATATTCTGTACTTTCGTATACACTACTAAAACTATTTTACAGCTTATCATACACGGAAGTGAAAAACTGGGAGAAAAGCAACAAGTGGCGCGCAAAACACACATAGCCTGTCTTTTCACTTTTCCATCATCCTAATTTCTAACGTGTTTATGGAGTTAACTTACTAGACGGGCCTTACGAGAAAATCAAAAAGAGAGACTGTGAGTAGTCCATTAGGTCTGACTTTGTTGTTTACTTATTTCAACGGAACATCCTGTCATTCTCACCGGCGTTCATCCTTTACTGAAGTTCCTCTAGGTCACAAACATATACTTTATCTCCTGTTTGTGACGTGAGAATGATTTATGAGATCTTGACAATTTTCATGGCAGTTTGGCCAGTTAATTATCTGGCATAAGCGTAATGTTTAATTACCTATTTCAATTAAGGTTATATTATATCTCTGTCTACGGGAAGTCATTTATGCCGTCATATTTCATGTCACTCTTGCTAAATGGTATTCCACTGATGAGTGCGATGCCTCGATATGTCATTTACTTGAGTCCAACCTAAACGGCGGAGTGTGATTTGCTAGGAGGGAAGATTCCCATCTTTGAGTGACACTCGCTACGAGAGCGTAACCAGGTTACTAAAGCCTTCTTCTGGCGAAAGAAGCGACATTATCGCCACTTTTTCCATTGTTCTTTTCCTCGTCATATGGGACGAAATGATCTCCACTTCCGCTTCCGCTTTCCCCGCCTCCGCTATCCTCCTCCGAGCCGTGCTCCTTCCCGAAAGGAACAAATTCCTCTTTCATTTCCACACCATTTGTGTTTTTCCCTCTTAATTCTTCCAAAGGAGTAAAGTCCTTTTTGTGTCTAAGCCCGCCGGTAATCGGATACACTTCTCCATTCCCAGATGCTTCTCTTAAGTTTTCCTTATCGTCACCGTCCTCATCGTCACCAGACCCCGAGCCGCTTAGCTCTAAAGCGAGACGGGCCTGGTACTCTGCAAATTTCAAAGACGATAAACATGTTTAATAAACGTTTTTGTTTTAAAAGAGTCGCCCCATTTCAGGAATTCGGATTCCGGAATCCGGAAATTTTTGCAAGTGGAATCCCGAATCTTGTACTTTGGAATCAGGAATAAAGCGCAAGGAATACGGAATCCAAATGAGGAATACATTTCCACTGACAAAGACCAGAATCAAGTACCTGGAATCCAGAATCTTTGGTGTGGAATCCAAAATCCAAGACTTTCTTGGACCCCCTTACATGGGGCGAGAAAAAAGTTCAAAAGCCAAATTCCGACGTAATTACCTTGAACTATGCTGTTTCCAGAGACTTACTTTATTCACTCCCAAACAAACTTTAGCTGCTAGGCAGTGACAAAGATCCGCAAAGTGGAAGACAAAAATGAAGACAACGATCGCAAGGTGTTCTTTCGTTTCGTCTCGCTCGAGTTTGTTTGAGAAGAAAGAAAAAAATTATGGGACAAGGGTAATCGTGAACTTAAAAATTAGCCACCGTGGGATAATCTAAGGTATAAAGCGTCAAGTCTTACTCGTTCAATGTACGGGACTTCATGGCAGTCTTAGATTCCATGTGGATTCCGGATTTTTTGTTAGTCGAACTTAGATTCTTGACTCAATTCGTTAGTGGGATTCCGGATTCCTTGAGCTGTATTGCGGATTCCAAAGCCTAGGAATCCGGATTCCACAAGCAAACATTTCGCAGATTCCAGATTCCACCACATTTGCAAGCGACCACAATGTAAAATGATTACCTTTGTTGCAGTTGGAGACATCACACATTAGGTTTCCGTTAAAGCAAGAGCTATGGAGAAAAAATAATAATAATATTCAGAGGGATGACGGCTATAGTATGGGTGATAGGATCAGCGTTGTGTTACAAAGCTGGGCCCGGTTCCTCGAAAGATGGTTAAGTTTAACCCAGGATAATGCTAAATTTTAATCAAGGGTTTCTTCCCTATAATCATGCAACTCAAGCTTACAAAATACTGTTGGGCCTTCACTCCAAGATTCGGTAATGATAACACAGAATGTTACTGTAAGCAATACAAAGCAAGGTAAAATAAAAAAAATGGAACCGTTTTAATTTTGGATTGGTGCTTATCGGCCTTTTAAGAACTGGGCCCTGTTCCCTAATACCTGATGAGTCATAGCTAGCGTAGCAGGCGCTTGGAAGTAGTGGACGCAAGAAAGAACGGGCGCGCGAGAGAGAAACACGCGTGTCTCCTCGCGCGCGCGCGCCCGTTCTTTATTCCAAGCGCCTGCTACGCAGGCTAGATGAGTTAACAAATGATACACATCACTCACCATACTTTGCAGCCAAGTGGAATTCTTTCTCCATCGTTTAACATCATCCCATGATAAAAGCACCCTGCAAAAATAAACGACATTTATTAAAAACTGAATCATTGGATAATGCGATTCTAGAGCTCCGATTGGCTTAGCCATCATGGCATATGAGCCATTATACCATGCTCTCCAAATATGGTAACTGTACGCGTCTGCTCAAAATAAAAAACAGGCTGAAAATCGGTTGTTTTTACAAATAAAGTCGGGAAGAATTCTGGATATTTTGTGGGCGTTTTTAATAAAAACAATTATTCCACTCGTACTTGTTGGATATGAGATGATTATAAAACGCGCCTCGTTGGCTATCTACCAGCTCATACCGAACGCACACTTGTGGATTAGTTGTTAAATATTTAACCATATGGTATAATATCAGAACATTCGAGGTCAATAAATTAGATATGTTGTCCACATTTTTCAGCCTTCAAACTTACCTAGTTCTTCGATGACGGGAGTTACAACCTCTATGTTGCCAGTGAGTTCTGCAGAGGAGAAATATTTAAAAAAGGAATTGAGAATTGAAATAAGCGAAAGACAGTTAAGTAAAAGAAACAGAATGCATCAGCATCGAGCAAAAGTTTCCTGTCAAGTGTAGGTATAACGAACCTTCGAGCCCTGGGGTACTGCCTTCCTTGTCATCGATCCAGTCAATAACTGCAAAAGACAATAAGACAGACATAAGACAATTGATTACTACTGCGCGTTACCTTAACCCTTTAAGCCCCAATATCCACATACAAAATCTCCAAACTGATCTCCACACATCTCCTTTAACAATTAGTTGAGAGAATTTGATAAAAGATCAAAGCATTTTCTCTATGGTGATCATTTTATTAATTCTCATAACTTTATCTCTTGACAGTGTATGGATATTGTTAGGAGAAAATTGTTGTTGGTCACTATTGGCACTTAAAGGGTTAAGCGCTTTAGTAGAAAACATTAAAAGAGTTTACAGCCAAGGCAGGTCAAGCGTACCCCTCAAGATTCTATTTATGAATTGATTATTTGAAAAATGAAGCCGTTAGTCGTTCCGGTAACTAGTGTCAAATTCAAATCGGCATTCCTGCATGCGTAATGAGTAGTGAATATTTTACGAGAACTTCTCTGTATTTAGTCAGATTGAGAATCTTTGAATGGGTTAAATTTCATAGAAGACATTTACATGAAATTCAGGAAAACTGAGATGGTAGGAATTTCGTAACTGCCTCGCGTGCGTATTTACGGCTCATTACGCATGCAAGAATGCAGAGATGAATCTGAAATCTACAACTACCAACGGATTCAACTTTCGAATAATAAATTCATTAATGTAATCTTGGAGGGTACGCTTGACTTAGGGACCGACCATTTAACTCTTGAGGGGGGGGGGGGATTTCTGGTCATCAAGAATCTTTTTTCTAGCAATCTGGTGGGTAGGATATTTTTTTCCCTTTTTTTCCCATAAGCTTTCTATTACATTTGAGCTGCATGTAATTTCTTCCGACAAGCGCTTGCAGCAAATTTTTTTTCAAAATCACCCCCCCCCCCCCTCTTCCCTGCGACCTCAAGAGTTAAATGGTCGGCCCCTTAGCTTGACTGTAAGCATCACGTTCACGTCAAACCGCAACGCGAATTTGTACCGCGTGACCAAGTTTCCCCAATACTTGGCGTTTACTATTCATTATTTCTACACATCAAATAATAGTTTCAAGCAATTTTTTATCCATAAGAATAGCTTTTGGGCTGTTTTTATCTGCTCATTTTCTATTTTGAGAAATTCTGAACTTGAATCTGACGTTTGCCGTTTGTCGTATACGTGAAGCTTAAACTCTCTGTGAACTTTGTTTTTAACTTTACAAAATTAAAGGACTTCGGCTTAATTTTTTTTTGTCGCTTGTTGAAGCCCGTTGTTTTAGTATACTTTAGAATACTATGTATTGGCAGTTTCTATGCTATAACCAATACCAATGCCAGAAGTATGTTAACCTGTGATCCACATTAATCGAGTTCATTTGATGTCATTTTAGCCCAACTCCCTCTCATTGCCCCCGCGAGATCGAGCGCCTGGAGGAATGAACCCGCTTCAGCAAATCACTGGTATCCAACCCAGTGAGAGTAAGGCCTTTGTCTTAAATTTTTGACATTACCTGGTTCCGAGGGAACAGGATCCATACAGACATACGAACACCCATCAAAGCAACACATTTGATTTCCGATGCAGTAGTCATCGTCCAAGCAAGAATCTTTACATTTCTCTGTCACTTCAATGACATATGGTGGTGGGCAGGTCTCTTCGTAGAGCGACCTCTTTTTGATTAAATGGCGCTAAAACAAGTTAAAAATATACGTCAATAGGCAGATTAAGATTAAGCAAAGACAACGCGCAACAAAAGAAACGAAGGCTCACCCCATTTCAGGGAATATGGATTCCGGAATCTGGGAAATTTTTGCTTGTGGACTCCAGAATCCTGGGCTTTGGAATGCGGAATACAGCTGTAGGAGTCCAGAATCCCACTAACGATTCGAATCCGGAATCCAACGGTCCACTGACAAAGATCTGGACTCCAGTACCTAGAATCCGGATTCCTTTAGCCTGCGTAGTAAGCGTTTCCGTGTGGTTTCGGGGCAAACAAGAAGAAAGACCGAAGAGGAACGAGATTTTCGCTATGGCCGCTCGAAAAATAGAACGAGATCCATTTTTCGCTTGGTCTCTGTCTCCCGTTCCTCGTTCTTTGCTCCCAAAACTGTACAGAAACGCTTGCTACGCAGGCTGGGATTCCTTACCTGAAAACCGAATTGACTAATAGCGAGCAACAAAGGCGTATTCAGAGCTTGCCGAGAGGCTCGTCTTTTCAAAAATCTGCAGGAACGCGGGATGATGGTAATTATGGAGGTCTTTGCTGTGTAAACAGGTGGAAGGGTTTGGTATTCTTGCTTAAGTCTTCTTTCTGCTCAATACCGCCCCCCCCCCCCCCCCCACGGGTAATTATTCAATGGAACCCGAGGTTATGTTAGTGTAATCAACGCTCTTTGGGTATAACATGCTTGGAGCGCTTGCGTCAAAACTCAATGTCGATATACCGTTCATTCTCTCAACCCTTGCGTGCTTGGGTACTGGCACAGTGAGTCTAGCATCTGTCAAGGAGCCCCACAAGGAGGGGGGAGGGGGAAGGGAGGATGGCACTTACGGCGATCGGGTAATGAATCAAGGAAACAACATTTCGAAAAATAGACCAAATGTTTTCTCTATCATTGCTATGAAAATCTCGAGAATTTTTCAAGTTCTAAAGAGTGCTTAGAGCATCAGAGCATATTTACCGGACTTACACGGACATGTATGTATAGAGAAGTTCTAGAACTTTTTTCCCGGGTTAAGATAGAGACCTTCCAATTTATGACGTAATATGTTGTCATACCATCTGTTTCTGAACAATGGTAAAATACGTGCTAAAACAGACTGCATGGCAAGTCGCCAATGTCGGTATGTCAAGGCTATTTTCCGCCATGCATATTGTTGACTTTTCTAACCATGTGTGTTTTTTCAGAGCTCGTATTTTTTCATCGGTAATGGAAAATCAGGGGATTGAATATTAAAACCGGAAACCGCTTACAACGTATCCGGCTCATAAACTTGAGCTATCTTAGAAAAAGACCATACAAATAACAGCCAAAATGCAAATGAATGTTGAGGCGTATTATTGTCGTCCAAAAACAAATATCTTTTTCATCGACCAGCCACATTGTCGTTATATTTGCCAATTAGGTTTCTTTAGTAAGAGATAAAGAAAATTGCCAACCTTTCAAAACCACACTCTTTGACTTATCTAAGTTAGTTCCAAATCGTATTTTTCAGTTGGAAAAAAAAACTGAGGTTTCACTAAAAAGTTCTTTGTGGCCTGCTTAACGAAAGGTGCCATGTAGCCGAGCGAAAGGGAGAAAGCAGGCTGAGATAGTTGCGAGGCAAGATTTCTATTTCTTTCGGAAAGTTCACATTATTTAGAAGCAAAGTTTCTTCTATATTTCCTTTTTAGATCTGATTCTTTTGGAACCGACATTGAGGGCAATAAGTCCTCGTGTAAAAACGCAAAACTGAAAGTTTTTGTTTAAACTGGCATCTTTTGACACGACTTGGTGACAATGAGGAACTCTTAAAACTAAGGCGAAGCGATCAGATAACCCGCGCACACATTTACAATTAATATTAGCAACTTGAAGGACTTCATCCATCGCCTGAATACCTGGAACCAGGTCTCAGGAACGAAGACGGAAAGAAGGATACTAAGAAAGCACTCCTTAAACAAACTCAAGGATATATATATCACCTTAGCATTCCTCATGTTTGATGTTGGCCCTGGTGAGGCTGACACGAATATCTAGAACATCTGTAAGCGTTTAGCAAGCATGCCAGCGGCCTTGGTCTTCACTGAACAACTTGATGAGCTTAAGATTTTCTTTAAAGTAATTAGATTTCTTGGAGTAATCTTGAAATGATATGAAACATTTAGTTTAATTGCTATCGACTTTTGCATATGGTCTCTATTAGAAATTTCCGTGAAGGATGTATTTTTTTTCTTTGCTACAAAAAGCAGTTTATTATTTACTATTAGTTTTCCTTTCCAATCACAGCTGTAAGTAGGTCACCTATTTGGTATAACAAGGTAGAAAAATCTAGAATCTTTCTTTAAAAGAAAAACAGATGTTTCAGAGAGCCAGAGGGATGGGGTGATTCATCCAGTTGAACTGTTCGAAATTCCCGCGGACTTCCCGCGAAAAATATTCGCAAACGTCGTGCAGAGAGTATCATTCATTTGTGTAAGAGACTATCACGGTACTCATGAAACAATCTCTGTCGTTCATCCTCCATTTTGCAACTCGACAAAAGTTACTTGAAAAACACTTGGAACGACTTTCAGTTTGTCTCTAATCTGATTTCCTCTCGCTAATGTCTCAACTTCGCACGCGATGGCAACTAGATAACATCTTGAAATCCCTAACTAGTCACATCAATAGCTAAATGAAGTGTTGACTTGTCGGGTTTTAAATAGCCGGGAGCAGAACTTCATGTCTTTCGTCGATACCCGAATTTCAATTTCGTCAAAAGCAACCACTGTAAATTTGATCAGTTACGTTTCACGTTGCAATCATGTACGAGTGCTTACAGCATTGTTATCGCAAGAGCTGCATCTTTATGGCACGAGTGAGTTCTTACTGCTAAAAACAGAACTTCCTATCGATCAATATTTAATTCTTCTATCGGGGAATTTGACAAGGAATTAAATTTCAATCGTTGTTTTAAATGCTTGTAGAAAGCAACCGCAAGAACATGTTACCACTTAGCACGTCTTCTTGGACGAGCGTCATTTGACTTCAGTTTAGAATACTGGGACATCGAAAGGCGAGAGAACCGAAGACTCAAATGAGTGAAGAAGAATTCCACAAGAAAGCGCTCCCAGTTGCTATAATGTAAGCTAAGAAAATCATCCCCTTCCACAAACAACAACAACAACAGCTCGGCGTGTTTAAGTTAAATTTAATCCCAGCAAAACTGAAAACGTTTTTTCTTTTTTCCCTTTTTCAAAATTAAAATTTCAACGACAATTTGAAAGAATACACTTTCAACGAGAGACGGTTCAAATAGAAAAATTGTCCATGTGACACAAGTCTTCCGGTTTATTTGGGCAGCCGGGGTCACTGTCCGAAACTCCTCGGACAACTTCGTTCGCTTTACAAAGGCTTTCACAAATCTTCGCCAGACGTCTTCGTAAAGGAAGCCGAGAAAGATATTTGGAAGTAATCCTCGTTCATCCGGATAATACTGTTCTACGCCTAGTTACCATTTTGTTTCGTCTTTTGTCGGCCCCCCAGGAATTTACTAGAGTTCAACTGAGATTTTTGCTTGCCTTTTTTATTAATGATGGTAGACGAAATCGCGAAATTTGCATGTCTTTTTGGTGTAATAGGGCTAATAGTTCCATTTCATGGAAATGAAACGTTTGCTTATCATTATCGTTTGGGGTTAAATCTGAGCTTGTTGCTCATTTGCACTACATTGAATTGCGTAGGACGAGCGCTTACATTAATTTCCTTTTACAGTTATCCTCTTTCTGCGAAAGAGGACGAGGTCAAACAGGGTAAAAAAATTAGTTGATTTCCTTTCACTACATTAATATAGGAAAGATGGAAAAAACTTCGTGACAAAGTTTGTCAAGGTACTTCAAGAACTTCAACGAAAACCGTGTGTACAATCACAGCTCCTTATGCCAAGTTTGGCAAAATAACAATAGTAAAATGCAATTAACTCACCTTCACATTTCTAACACTTCTTGACTCTGCAATCGGCAAAAATGCACAGACTTCGGCCAGTAAAACAAAGTAGATGAGTTGTTTCCCCAGATCCATGGTCTTCAGCTTAAGAAGCAGAGAGAGATGTCGCGACTCGTTGAGGATGTCAGAGTGAAGTCACAATAAACACC
The DNA here is from genome assembly GCF_958299795.1 of Porites lutea. Classification (NCBI taxonomy): domain Eukaryota; kingdom Metazoa; phylum Cnidaria; class Anthozoa; order Scleractinia; family Poritidae; genus Porites; species Porites lutea. The sequence continues at coordinate 8,360,433 of NC_133201.1, forward strand.
GCGAAGCTCTCGGATGTAAACCTTGAAGCAATCAAAAGTAGTATTTTCTTTCAATTCCAAGCAGGCTACACGATGTCAAATACTGATATTTATCTCCCGGTTGAAAGGTAGTCGAACGATCGCAATTATCTTGATGTGACCTAAAGCATATGTATCACTGGTATGAGCTTAACAGGAAAACTGCGCAATTTATACCTCTGGAGTTAATGCTATGTCATCTGCTTATCGGGAGAGCTTCAGCGAAAGTACCCCGTTTCGTGTTACAGTGCCACCTTTAAACCCACCCAAAATAATATTTGTCTAGCCCGTCAAGTCCACGCACCACCTCGACAGCCAATGTCATCTCGACGGGATATCAAGGCATGAAGTAATCTCCAAAGTATTTAATAAGAGCAGGCTTAAAAAGCGTCAAAACACCATCGCAAGCCAATTGTCACATCAATGATGAGGGGATTACGTTGGGTTCACTCCTTTCTTGTGGGCTGTTAAATATGTTAGGCGAGCCTCCAGTGCTGTACAATCTTTGAGTAGATTAAAATAGCCGTTTTCGCGGACTCAAGCTGGGTTTTGGACCACACTGCACTGCGGGAAAAGTGACAAATCGAGGCCACTCTGTTGCCGATCGCCTGACAGTTTTACTCACGCGAACATTGCTCCCGATGAACACGGTTTACTTAAAACTGAAATACCCACTTGTGAGAAAAATAATCTGTTTTTGCTATTTTCCACTCGAGCTAATAGCCTATCAATGTTTAATATCGATACTTTTCAAAACAATAGCCCCAGAGGCAGATTTTAAGCTCGCGACAGTAAGCAGAACAAAACTCTACGTAGCCTCTTTATAAAGTTCACAGCTCCCAACACGCAACTCTTCAGTGGGAATTTAAGAATGCGACGATTAATTCTTCCCACATAGAATTATTTGCTATTTTTAGCCGAAGAGATTTTCAGACCTCGCAAGGAATGTGGTATTTTAATCTCTTCTTTGTCCGCAGTTAAACTAGCCAGATTTGTAATTTTGCGATAAAGGTTGGCGTAAAAATATTCTTGCGTAGAAAAGGGCAACTTGATGTCATTACCTTCAAACGCGCAAGGAATGAAATGCAAAAAAACAAAATTTTAACCTAATTATAGCGAACGGAATTCTAGCCAACAGATATTACATCAAACCGCGTCCTCCGCTTCTAATAATGAAATGAAGCTTTCAAAAATAAACCAAAAGCACAACTTTGTGATTACTGTGGCGGAAGACGTTCGCAATCGCGTAGTTGAAAAACTATTGCAACAGAGAAAGTTTAAGACAATGCAACTAATTTGCTAACGTTGACATTTTATAAGAACCAAGATATGTCAAATATGAAAAGACTCAAAGATTTCTCTTCATATGTCAGCAAAAAGTGACATGTACTTAACTACAATAACCTGAATAACTACGTAACAAACTTACTTTTTAAAATTGCCACTTTAAGTGACACTACAAAAAGCTTATAAAACGGCGAGTACACGTGCCAAACGGCGTTATGCTCTAATAATTCAAGAGTTATGCTAAGCGACCTTTTGTACGATGAAAAAAACTCACATGAATTTGAGCTGTTTTTTTCCTTTTTTTTGCTCAAGACAAGAATAAAGCAAGTTATATTTTTACGTTGTTTTCGTAGATTTCAGTTTTTATCGCCGGTTTTGTTAGTTAGTTACTATTTATAGTTAATTAATTTGTTAGTTTGTTTGTTTTGCTGCATCGGGTCCTTGTACTGAGACTAAAACAAACTGTCCCAGCCGGTCATGAGCACAATTAGACTGTAACCGCTCTACAACGGCCACCTTGGGGACGGACAAAAGAAAGTGGCCATTGTAGAGGTTTTAAACAAGAATGATTTTTTGTCCGCCCGGACGAAAAAAAGTGGCCGTTAGCGGAGATTCAACTGTAGTTTTAGGCCGGGGTATTATCTTTGGTCCACAGTAACCGCCAAAACTTTTGAAGTGTTCGGTATAGTTGTGCAATTGTGTAGCCGGGACCAGTGGATTTCCACCAAATGACGTAATACAGGAAGATTAAAAAGGCACGGAGCAATAACATTAGCAAACCAAAAACACTGTTTTTAACTTAAGAAAATAACACGTATCTTCAAACTAAATCGAAACCGTCTGACATCAGCAGGTAACTACCGATAGGTTTATAGTGACCTTGCCGACTAACTTTGCTTTGACGTGTGCCGATCTATTAACTAGAAGTACCAGCCACTAAGCGTTAATATCCGCTTAATATTTAATGAATGAATGAGATATTAAAGCCAGAAGTATTGACAAAAATAATGGAAACTAAATATGGGTCACGTTTGAAGAAATACGACTAGCAAAGAAAACACGATCGTCCACCGCGCACGTTTTTCACTGTGTCTATTTTGATGCATAAATTTCCGCGTCTCTAATCTGTGTTAAATAGTTAAAGTTCATCTGTAGGAGGGGAACAAAAGGAAGACTCGACGAAAAAAGATGGTTGTTTTTGACAAAGAAAGAGTCAGGAAAAAATACAAATACTGTAAACCGTGCCAAGAGAGATGCGGGGTTCCTGCACCACTAAGCACGTACAAATTTGTTTATGCGCTTCGCTTTTAATATAACACCGCTGTTGCTTCTTAAAATCAGAACAATATGTTGTCTCTGTTCATACCCAGAGTCCAAACAATTTCGAAAGAGAGTAAGATACAATTGGGTGCATTAGACATACCCATGTTTGGGTCAACTGCAAGAAATGAAAATGCATTTCTAAGTTATAACGTAAAGCAGAGAGGATTTTTTCGGAGAACTGTTCAAGCTCGCATCAGAGTTATTTCAGGAACACTTGTTTATAATTACGCTATATACTAAACTTTCGGAGTCAAAAGTTATCTTAGTGATGTCATATCCGGTCTTTACCGGTTTTACTTACGTTTCGCTTCTTGAGCCAACTTAATTCTTAATTAGCTAAAGGAAGAAGAATAGCTTGCACAGTCTCTCGGCTTTCAAGTCTTTCTGTTGAAATACTTTACACCGAACAACAAAGTCGTTTTATGAACTCCAAAAGGGCCGCTTATGGCCGCGCCCACTGTCTCAAGACACCTTCTGCATGCATAACGGACATTTACTCAAAAATGAGCGGATTAAAGCACACTTGAAATGAAATAACAGGATATCAGATCAAACGGCATGGAAATAGTTGGAAGTAGTAACATAATATTCAGTATAGTAAACGTGTAATAGATTATCAAAAGGAACTTATGGATTTTACCAACGGAAAGATTATGAGGAATGCTGACGTACTTGATTTCACACTAAAGGACTCCTAAATGTTCTTAATAGCACCATTAGAACATTAAGCTATTTTCTAGACAAAAGTCTCATGAACATGACCTTAAAATTCATTTTGCATGTGTTGAATTCGTTTTATAAACCAAAGAAAAGGGAATTGACTGCACCAATCTACTACATCAGGACAGTGTTTTATGTTCGTTTTGATGCTATTTGAATGCGGTTTACTGTAATTCTTCGCCAATCTGTGGTAGACCACACCGTAATAATACTTCGTATCTTTGAAGATCAGATAAATGAGAAGTTATGTTGATCGCGTCCGCTTATAGTCTGTTGAAACCCCTTTTATGGAAACTAAATTTTAACTGATTGCCAAACGGCATATTTGCTCACGTGCCAGCAAGTAATTTCGCTATAGCACGCTTTCTCTGCAAAAATCAAAAATGATCATAAAAAAAAAAAAGAATGAAAACTGCAACTTTAAATGAAGGTTCTAACTTTGACATGGACCGTTTTCTTCACGAACCCCTGGTGTTTAACAAAGTTCGATCAGTGAAGTCAAGATGAATTTGTTGATCATGAAGTAACCGCTACACCAGTAGTATTACCACTAATTACCAACAGCACGACGAAAAGGAAACACAGAATCGAATATATTCCGCCCTATAAACTGTTCACGATGCAGCGAACTTACTGATGTATTCAGCGGAGCAAAAGCCTACCATGCATTCGAATGCATGTCTGACTGCATACACATGGAAACGAATGTAAGAACTTACGTATAGGAAGAAGAAAGGCCCGTTCCTCGAAAAACCGCTAACATCCGCTGTAGGAACTTGAAGGTAGACTGTACCAATCTCTGTCAGTAAAATCCACGAATGTATCTATCATAAACCGGTACCAAACCTCAAGCTATATTGCATAATATTAGGGTCGCATAAAATGTTTGATCACGTGCAAGCATGTTACATAATTACCTGATAAATTTTTTTCGACCTTCTCAGAAAGCGACGAGGAATTCCCGGGGGGGACTCCCATATGAAAGGGGCGGGGATGCTCATCGTCTCGCTTAGGGGGTGTAAATTTCGGATTTTGGTCCTACTAAAGGGTGTTCTGGACACAACGTCACTATATTTAGCCGCAAAGGTCCTTTTTAGGGTTGAACGCGAAGGAATATACAAAATTATATATTTTTAATTCGTTTTACTTACTCCCTTAATGTAATCAGAGTTTAAAATGGTCTCTTTAGGGATCAAAAAAGGTTGGGCCACGCCCAGACTGGTCTCCTTTAGGGGCTTAATTAAAACCCATCGAGACTAATTATGGCTTAGGACCTACGAGTGACCCTTAAGTGGCTATATTTAAAATGCGTGAAGATTCTCGAATTGAATGCTGTCTTCAACAACACAAAATGACGTATTCTCCGTGTCGCCCCATATAAGGGAATCCAAGACAGTCCTGGACTCTGGATTCCACGCCGTGGATTCCAGATTCCATCAACTGGATTCAGGATTCTTTGTCAGTGGAACTTGGATTCCGGATTCCAATCGTAAGAGCGATCCGGATTCCAAAACGCAGGATTCCGAATTCCACAAGAACAATTTCCCGGATTCCGGAATTCGGAGGCGACCTATAGGCTCCTGACGGAGTTCCGGTTACTTTTATATAACATTTTTTCACACACTAGTCCAATACAAGAGCCATTATGGCTTTTGTCCAATAGCAATATCTGTAGGGGTAAAAACTATTGGCTTTGCGTCCTGAACACCCTAAATAAGATCATAATCTACAATTCACACTCGTTATATAAGCAAGACTACTGTAGGTGAACGATCGTCCCCTTTAGCTGGGAAATCCCCCCATCTCCCCACCCCGTATCATAAGTATCCCCCTGGGTATGAGACATTATTAAATGAAACGACTTTGTCTACTTTTCACATGATAAATGACGCAGACAGAAAAGAAATCCTAAGAAGTAACGGAAGCGATAACTTTTTTAAGGAACTGGATGGATTCCAGCGATGTTTTAGTTTAATATCCATCGGACAGTGATAAACTGAAGATAACTATTCTGTTATCGGCCATTTATGGTATTGATTTAAAGCAATGCACCCGCAGTGTAATCCAAGGAATGACAAATTATCACTTTATTAATTCTAAACTCTGACTTTAGAGGAAATAACACGCAATTTTTCTACGTTTCCTGAACAAATGATTACAGATTAGATATGTACCTGATCTGACAATCTACGACTTCCTGAAAAAGTATCAAGGTTCTCGCAAAAAAAGGAAAGTTCTAGCCAGTGCTGAATAAGAAAAATGTCAAGAGTGAGATTTGAAAACGAGCTAGGGAAGCAAATGAAAAAAACGGTCAAAAACCAACAACAGCCACGACAACCAAACAAACGTGGCTTCTCTTAACCTGAAACAATTTCACCAGTACAAAAAGAGGTGGAAACAACCATAAATTCGGGCACGACTTCCCCTTTTGATTAGAAGAACGTCAGCATCAATAGTTTAAAGTGGAACAACTTTGATCAACATTTAAGAAATATACAAAGATATGTCTCACAAACCTTGTAATCAGTTGTAATTAAATAAGTATATGAAACCAAATTACAACAAAAAGGGCCCGTCCGTTATGATCGATCGCCAATAGAGGAGCAGTCTGGAGAGCACTAAAATTATTTGCAATTGGACCAATTACTTTAAGCAATTTTGGAATTCATTAACTTTTTGCTGTCGTTGCAAAAGTGTGAATTGATGGAAAACTGATAAAAACCGAAATTCCACTCCCGAATCTTGACTTCAGTGATGGGGTTTGAGGTCTACCATTGCGGTATGAAACAAATTTTTGCTGTACGAGCCGTTTATAAAAGGTCTTTATTCCGTAATGTTGGCACTTGACGGATAACGATTCCAGACAATTATTACACTCTTCGCTATAAGTGCCTTCTCTGATTCATCAAATTGATGCGTTAATAAACCATTTGCTAAGAAAATTCAATTAGGCGAGGAAATAAAAAAAATAATAATGGAACAGCCATCTGTGACCTTCCCGACCTTGTAAAAAAACTGCTAAAAAAGTTCACTTGAAAAAAAGGCATGATTTCTTACTTAGCATTCCTTAAACGGCCGTTTCTTGATGTTGCTTAAACCATTGTTGGTAAGCTATTGTTTTGGTCATTGTTTAGCGCCTTTTTCAATATATTACATCACATTTGGCGATTGCACCTAGGCGCAAAACCTAGGAACTACCCTCAAATTGCAAGGCTCCATTTGACTTTAAGGTTGGAAAGAGCTTCAAAAGGCGGAAAATTTTAGACTTCCTAGTTCCAAGTCATGTAGTGTAGCATTCTCGGTCATATTATTGTTCTTATACTACTACATGAGAAATTTCTGCAATTTGATTGGTTTAGAGCAGTGGTATTTCAGCTTAATTTGAAATACCTACATGTGAAAATTACAAACCTTCTACGGGTAGTAGTAAAAACAATTAATTTTGTTAGCCTGCGTAGCAGGCGCTCGGAAGTAGTGGGCGAAAGAGAGAACGGGCGCGCGCGAGGGAGACACGCGAGAGGTGAGGGAGCCCCTTCTCGCGCGCCCGTTTTTTCTTGTGCACACTACTTCCAAGCGCCTGCTACGCAGGCTATAATTTTGTCTAAAGAATGTACTAGAGTCATTAAAATACCATAACGAGATCACTTTCTTTATACCTCCTGGGAGAGATCCTCATCTGGGATGGAATTTTTGCAGATTACGCCAATCTTGAGAGTTCCTTGTCGTCAACGGGATCGTAATCGTTTTTTAAAACTATTTATACGTAAAATAACTTAACTAATAAGTCTAGCTTCCAAAGGGTGTGGTGTTAAGAATTAGTTTTAAACTATTGATGGCAGTTAATGCTAAACTTCAGCTTTTCCAACCTAAATTCTTCACTGTTGAATTTTCAAGGACTTCATCCTGAGTCGCAGAGTATATTAACCTGATCAGCATATGAAGTTACATCTTAGGAATGTTCTCCCTGAGCGTAAAGCCATTTATAATGCTGTTACTTTTTTTCAACAGTTTTTTTTTTTAAATGGTGAACTTGAAAACGTGCCAGAAGTAATGTATGACATTCAAAAATGATTTCTTCTGGTCGTCTTTGAAGGAGGTCTTTAGTATGCTAAGCTATCCAAGGTGTTTATTGCCCATTTGGATTCTGTAGTGATGGAGACTATACTATCTTATCGTATTTCCTCGCAGATCATTGTATAAGTTAAAGTTGCAATCAAGTCCCCTAGGACAACAGAAGTTTATTTTCCGCGAATGAGAAAATACCATTCACTTTTTAAAAGACTGCTGACCAACAGTTCTTTCTTTTCTACACGACGTTTACGACGCGATTCTAACTTGTGCAAATGAACAAAATGATCCGAATGTCTGATCAACCAATTAAAAAAAAACTAGCAACAAATATGTTCTGGGTTCCGCAATATTCCAAGAAAGGTACTTTTTTTTTATCGTTGGAGATACCCCACATAATCACCTGTCGACTACTTGGCTCTACTCCATAATTTTTCAGTCTTGCGATAGTTCGATTCTTCATTCTGATTGGGTACTATCAGTATTTGGGTAGAATGACAGCGTATTGTATCGACATTTTTCATGCAGACAAAACTAAGTAAATCCAGATGGTGTAAGTGCGGATTACTGGACGGATCGCCGGTGACGTTTGCTGTGCTGTGGAAAATACTCACAAAAATATCACCAAGACGTTGAAGGTCGATTAAATGCTCGAGGACGCGAACAAATGCAGTTTCATCCGTACCGAGTCTGTCGGTTGCTGGAATCTTATAGTGTTACATTACCAATCAAGTTTAACCTCTTAAGTTTAAATTCTAATTGTTTTTCACTTCCCAATTTCTGTTCAGAAAGAGTAATTTTATCATCAAGATTTTTTCCCCTTGAATTTCGATAATTGATCTTTACTCCAAGACCACACTGTTATATCCTGACTCAGCTTACAGCTACTTCAGCTACTTGGACTGATGACATTGATCTTTGAGTGATAGACTGAACTGATAAAAGTTCAGAATGTCGCCTTTTCATCAAAACACTCACTTCCACAATTGCAACACCACAGCAAAAACGATTTTGTAATTTAAAACTAAACTTGAAATTTGCTTCCTCAAGATTTCTTGGTACCAAGAATTGCAATTTAAAAAATACCAAGACATGTGCCACACTGGTAGGAGATGAAAGAAACCCAACAAGAGTTTTTCTAAATTTGTTAGCTATTGTCTTAATGAATGGTGGCTTCACAATGATACACATTATTCAAATTGCTAAAAAAGACATGTGCCAAAAAAAACTTGATCGATCATGCCTCATTCCAGTGCCACACGGACCGACTGGCAGTATCTTTTAATTGGGTCTGTTAATGAAGTTTTATGTTCAGCTACAGCGCAAGATAGTTCTGTCTCCTAACATTTTATTTTGTTGTCGTTCTTTTTAATAATGTAAAGACGACATGGATTTTTGTTCTCTTATCCGGAGCATTACATTACATTACATTAATCATTGTCTTGACTTCTTGGAGCCGCCATCTTGGATTTCCATGATATGAGACAAAAATCATACAACCAGTTTAAAAGACGTTTATAAAATTAATTACTGCATTTTTGAAAAATTTGTTATCCTGGTAACTTCTCAAATAGAATACACACGCATGGCATGAAGTCAGGGACGATACTTTGTAATTCTTTAATCCAAGACGGCGGACAGGATGGCGACGATGACGTCACAGGTCCCTAGCAGAACAAACAAATCATCTTGAAGAGCTCGTCAAAAGGCGTTTAAATTTTTGCAAAATCTCATTACCCAGAAAAAAAGGGGGGAAATAATTTGTACCAAGGCGGGGCTACGCTTTTTTTCCTACGTACGATCCGGGGATTAACGTGACGAACTGCTTTTACAATGCAGTGAGACGAGAGATTTTCAAATTGAAGAAAAAAGTCTGACTACGCCTTTCGATATGTAAGAAAATAGCAAAAGAGATGAAATCTTTAGACAAATTCTCGACCAGCCATAATAACATTGGGAACCATCAATCAGTACCTTGCGCATGAGTAGAGCCATATCGATTTTGGGCAAACCGTGAGTAGCCATGGAAACTGTTTTGTCCTATTCAAGACTTTTGATTTCTGCGGAACCGGTGGAGTAACTTTCTAAATCCACCTCCACCCCTTAAATAAGAGGGGCTGGATCCCAGGGGTTTCTACGGGCGGAAACATTGTAGTAGAATCTTTGCATAATAAAGAGACTCACAAGATTAAACTAAAATTAGAAACTCGTATAGAACTTTCATGAAAAAAAAAATGATACCTCTCATATCATCTCAAATACCAGATTACCTGAATCAAGGAGATGCTTCAATTGTCGACAACGAGAAAGTATAGCATTTTACCAAAATAACATTTAAAAACTTGGTTTAAACTGCCATTACAGCTCAAGTGCATGAAACTCACTCCTCCCTCGACAGATAGGCTGTCAACAATTTTAATTATTGCGGAAAGCGTATTAAAAATTACTAATTGTTGTTGTCAATTATACGCAGGTAAATTTAATTAAACTATACCTTTTTCAAGTAGATAAATGGTATGAAAAAACACGGAATCACGCGATCCCTTGACCTTAAATGGGAGAGGGCGCGAGAAGGCGTGGATTTGATTTTTAGCTTTAGCTTTCGAGTTTGTTTATAATAATAATGTCTATAATAATGATAATAATAATAATTATTATAATAATAATAATAATAATAATAATAATAATAATAATAATAATAAACAGTTTTCGAGGGTAGCACTTACTATCTCGCGATAGTCTGCAAGCCGCGGTCTTCACGGAAAAAAATAAACGAAACAAAACCAAAAAAGTACATATAGTTTGAAATTCAAAAAGAGTAAACATATCAAATAGAGAAATAAATAACTTACTAATGCATTGTCAAAAACAGTTTATTACAAAAGATACATTTAGATTCGTCTGCGGATTTTTTTTGTTTTTGAATGAGACTAATTCGCCATACAGCTTTCCACAAATTGTGCGAGGTAGCGAGGGGTCTTTCCTATCTTCCAGAGATCGAGGAATGACACTGCCACAACAAAACGTCAACAAGAATGCTTGCCTGTTGCAGCTGAGTTCGCTACTTCAAGAAGTGGAAAAGCCAATCACATCTCTGTCATGCGTGAAGTGTCTTTGAAAAGCGAAATTAGCTTGTAACATACCAAACATGATATCATTTTGCGAGGCAATGGTGATTTGCTTTCATGTTAAAACAAAGTCCGTCAAGATTAAAACCTGGAAAGTTGAACAATTGTCACCTTAGACAGGACATACAGGGCTGACCATTTCACTGTGACCAAATAATGAATTCGCAAAGATGGAAAACGTACACTGTTGCACTTCAAGGGGAAACGATTTTGTTACGTATGATGTTCTCGTTTTCAGTCTTAAGATTCGTCAGCTGCTTTTAAGATCCAGTTATTCAAAAAGTAAAATACCATGACGTAACTCACATACTTCACGAGCTCAGCTTTCAGATGCCTTTCCAAAGTTTTTTCTTTCTCTTTCTTTTTCTTTTTTTTTGGGTTACTTCTGAATCCTTCTCTTCTCGATTTCACTGAAATAAGTCACGGCATCTAATTTAGTATATCTCCTGACACAACGCAGATTTTGATTAGACTTTCCAGAATTTTCCCGAGATCTTTTCCTTCCTAAGCTGCCAACTTCCTTGTCAGGCACGTGAGGCTACAAGAGACAAATCTTTCAAACCCAAATAAAAAACACCGTCTTTATCTTGTTTTTACTACAAACATACGTTATTTTGTCGGAAAAGCTAAGTTTGGAGTTAAAGAGCAATTTGACCTTGCAACTTATGACAGCACCTAGATGAGCTATATCTTCGCGAAGTGTGCCACTTTTTTCAAGATTGAAGCCGTGAGACAACTTATAATCCATCTTTCCTTATATAAAAAAAGATGTTGCGTGTTAAGGAAGTCACAACAATAACAATAACAACAGTCAAGTAAAACTAAGCCTTTTTCGGATCGGAAGAAACATAATTTGAAGTTTACAAAGTCAGATCTTGAAGTTCGATTTCTTGAGACGTTGCCAAAAGTTTCGAAAAAAATACCTTATAAGGAATTTCATATATAGGTGAGAAAAACCAATTCTGGTCTTCAAGCTCAAGAAGCTATAATTAAACTCCAAAATTTAATTAGCAGATTGCAAGTAGCTTAAACATGTGTATTTACAATGTACCGCGCAATTGCGCAATGGGCATAAATTGTTCAAACTTATTTTAGACTTACAATCTTAGACAGAATAAAATGGAAAAGTAATCCTCTGCATCCCTCCGAAATCAAGGATGAAGACAAGCGAAAGCAAAAACGCGCCATTCTTCCATCTTTGATTAGGGAGCGGGAGAGGACGGGGGACTAAATTTTACATCTAACCTATCATTGGTAGCTTGCAATACAAGGAAAAGGGAATGGAATACTTTGCAATTTCAAAGGCAATATAAAGGTGAAAATAGTACTTAATCCTCCCTCTATAAAACAGACTAATCCATGGCAAGAAGGACTTTTTCTGTCGACATTTCTTTCAGTAGTCTTGTCTCATGGTAGTTGTTTATCGGTTGGAGTGTAATTGTGCATGATAAACAATTCCATTTGTTCTTTATCGGTAACACTGCCAACAGAAAGTAGGCCTTCCGGCAGTGGAGAGGAAAAACGCGGGGGGTGGGGGGGGGGGGGGAGATGGAGTTCCGTGTGACAGGGTGTTGTTTCTTGGCCCCTCTGAGCCTGAAACGTGTCAGGGCGGTCTCATGAAGTGTATATAGCCATAGGGCAGCTTAGTCCAAAATGGGTGTAAATGCCTGACTTGTTGGTATAGAACCAACAGGACGTGTATCTTGCCTTTTGTCTTTAAAAGGCCAAGATTTAACACAGGGGTTGCTATCTTTTGAGAATTGGTGTTTTTAATTACAGGTTTCGAGTTAGGGTCTAGGATGGCACTCCCTTGTTTGGCCTAAACGGGTATGTGGGCCTAAACAGGGCGTATGATTTTTAGGGTCTTGAGCCTCAGACAAGGTATACAATTTCACTAGTTAGCGTCTTGAATAGGGTGTCTTTTTAGACAGAAGCCTTTAACTGAGTGAGAAGGTTGGTGATTGGCGATGAGCAATCTACTATTGTGGTACCAACAGTCAGTATTTTTTTTTCGCCAGAAAATCCAATCCATTAGAGTTTTAGCTTAAAAAGGGGCTTAATTCTGCATGCAAAACAAAAAGATAAAGGGTCATGAAATTAAGTCCCTTGTCCTACGGTCGACATGGAAGCCAAATGAGCAATTTTTGTCTTAAACGGGTCAGCGTTTGAGGTCTCGGCTCTCTCTAACCCTAACACCTCTACCCTCGTGTGAGTCCCCGTCTCCCCAACCCACCCCCACCCTTTCCAGGGATAGCCAAGTTAGCTTTTAGGTCAATTGTCCTTCCGGCTGGACCCAAGCCTGAATGTACGTGCCGTTAGCAATTTGAGGTTTCGAGTTAGTTACCACCGCAACCCTCCCCCCCCCGCCCCACATACGCACACGCGCACACCCGGAACACGAGCAAGAAAGCGCCGTTAATTAATTAGGGAACTCTTATAGCTGAACAGCATGTCATAAAACCGCCAGACGAATAGATAAACATCTCACGCAAAGTAAACATCATAATAATTACGATTCGTGAGGGAATGTATTATGAAATCACAATTACATAACAAAGCAAAAGTATTTTGCTGAAAAAAATGGCGAATAACTAGAGTCATTCCCTTACCCGATAAGTCGTCGTCAGTTGGTTTGGTATTGGAGGCACCCAATATTTTTAAATTCATTCAGAAAGAAGCCCGGGGGTACACCTGGGAATTCTTGCTTGGGGTGTGACGCCCGGTTCTCAAAATCCTGACGCTATTTCGGACCAAAAAATGTCATTTTCCAGAGCCGTTTTCAGATCAGACCTCTAAAATCTTTACCCGTTTTTTAGACTTGGCCTTTTGGCAGAAATTATGTCATCATAAATACTAAGATTACAGCGCAAACAAAAAATTCCACAAATGTAGTTAGAATTCGCATATTTCTATTTCGTTCTTATTTATTTGGAATTGAAGCAGTAAATACGTTCATACACTCCCGTAAGTCCCTCGAAAACCATACCCGACACAAGACCAAAATTGGCAAAGTGTATACCCGTTTTCAGACCAAAAAGGCCCCTAAACCATACCCTTTGGGGCGGCACATACCTATATGACTTATATAAGGGGGTACCCCCCCCCCGGGCAAGACGTTTATGGAGTGGATAAAGGCTACAAGCTTTGGGCCCTTGTGCTTAGTTTAGAAACGACAGACTGCATCGACTGAAAAAACATGTCTTGAGCACAAAATTGTCATGCCCTGATGCCTACCCTCGCATTCTAAAGTTTGAACTGCAATGCTTTTATACATAAATGTATCGTGGGTGAAACGGTTTAATGCTCTATGGGCCACCTTTCCACAACGAAGTAAGAGTTAAACTAGGCTAATCACTTCTTATCTATCTTTAACGTTGTTTAGATATTCAATGCTTACCTTTATGAACTCCAAGTCCACTCCTCAATGAAGATTTCACTTGATGAAGGCTCGTTTTAGGTTTCCACCAAAGGCAACGCAAAAATAAACTCATCTGAACCTGAACGTGCCGAATCTTAATTAATCAACTGCGGCATTGCACTAAAATACCGATTACAGCTCAAAGCCGATTCATCCAATTACACTATGCTTATTTTAGACAAGCCTCAGTTTAGCTTGTAGTAATCCTTTGCATATACCTGACAAATTAGCCAATGAGTAAACACAGGGTTAATAAAATTAAAGGTGGTTAAATGGTAAACAGCACTTTCAGCTTACACTGTAAAATTCCGGTTTTTTGAAGCATCGCAATTATTCTAGCTTACTTAGTTTTTCAAATGTATGCGAAACCTCCTGGAGTTCAATTCCTAAAAGCCTTATCAAAGTTCAGAAAGAGAAAGAGGAGTTTGTCATTGACGTTCATTGCTTGTTTACGACCTCCATAAACGTGAAATTAGGGGCTTTACGATCCAACGACGCGACGACAACGAGAGCATCGCTTAAAAAGTGAATTTGCGTTCCTTTATTCTTAATAGCAATTATTCCTACCCACTTACTTTGCCAAATGTAGGCGAACCCTCCTGAAGCTGAATTTCAAGGGTCCATAGCCAAGCTCAGAAAGAGAAAATAAAGTTTCGTCGTTGCTTGTTTACGTCCTCCATAAAACGCAAAGTTAGGCATTTTCACTTCGTAGTCGTGCAAAACAGGAAAGAAATGTACAAAGAAGCGTGATGCACGTGCAAAGTTGTTGTTTTGCTTATTAAACCAATTGTTTTTTTGACGTTCTTGTTCTCGTTGGATCTTAAAGTCCCTATTAGGCATGAAGTGACGGCAAAGAAATGTAAAATACGCGTGATGCACGTGCAAAGTTGTTGTCTTGCTTATTAAAGTAATGTTACACGAAACAATTCGTAACGACGATTTTTTGCACAACACAGCACTGGGAATGTTGCAACCATTCGAAACAATGTTGCAACCATGTTGTAATGCTGTGTTGCAAATTGCCCCGTGTAACATTACCTTTAAACCTGACGTTCCTTTTGCAGTCACCGTCGCTGGATATTAAGGTCCCCATTATTTCAGTCAAGACCAACTTTCCTTCTCTAGACAAACTCTATACCTTTTTCAAACCGATTTTCCATTTACCCATGGCACATTAAAGCCATCCCCACCCCTCCCCCTTCTATTTTTCTTAGGCTAATAGAGAGTCGCAAAAGCTTAACCCTGCGCACTCTACCCTCGTTGGCGCACGTCTTTTCAATCAGTTTCAATTGCTACAAAAACAAAACAATGCCTGTGTCTAATACTCATTGATCTTATTTGGCGTAGCCTGCGAAAAAAGCCGCTTCTCCTCTTTCCCTTGTCAACCTTATCATCCCGACCCAAATTTTTGCTCAATCCAGTAATCCCGATCATGGGTTACTTCCGGCATCCCAAATACCGTGCTGGTTTGAATCCCGAATCTCGCCCCCATTTAGCTTTAAAATCCCGAATCTCGCCCCCATTTAGCTTTAAAATCCCGAACCCCGGGCTTCACGTAAGGGAAATTCCGTATCCCAAAAACCTTTTAGGGACTGTCATGTATTGTTTTCTTAGGTTTTTTTAAAATCAGCTCGATCAGAATCTTTGAGTCCCGTTTTATGGTAGCGCATGACAGACAAGCCCAAGCTGGATGATTTGAGCAATCAAAGGCTAAGACCGGTTTTGCCTGCTACGATGTGATCAGCTTTAGAGAACTAAGGCCAATCACAATATGTCGGTGAAAACCAAGGGGAAAACACAAATCAGTTATATTTTTAGATTGCAACCATGTGACAAGGCGGCCATGTTGGGGGTCAATACAATAGAATTTTTTTTTCGAAGAATTTACATGACAACAGAGTTTAGTTCCCAGAGGAGCGAAATGCTTTTGTTCTTGACCGCCAACATGCATGGCAGCCGTGACGTCACGTGCGAACCAGCAATAGAGCGTTTTCATGACGTCACGATGGCCATATTGGTGTCCCAAAACAATGAAACAGTGGCCATGTTGGTTTTTCAAACCAGTCCTCAGTCCGGTGGGAGCTGAACCTCTTTCTTATGTAAGAACCTTCTTTTGTTCCAGTAAATTTGTATAGCTTCTGGCCACGAAGGTGAAAACGCTCTGCAGTTTCGAAAACGGTGCAAAGCGGACCAACTTTACTAAACAGGTCAAAGTACCCACGCCCGGTTCATTCGACAAAAAACTTGGCAGAAAGTTCTCGGAAATGTGTACGATAGATAAGAGAACCAGTTATCGACGTTTCATTTAATCTGGCAAAGACCTTATATGTCATATTTTACAAGGTCCACTTGGGACACCCGAGCATTAAATTCCAGATGAACATGATATATACACTAGGTCGATACTAGGGTATGGCAGTTTGGAAGTGAGAGAAAGACAGAGTGCTTCAATGAAACGAGGTACATCGCTGGAGAGGTTTCTGAGATTTCATCCGTATGATAACGGTAATAACCATTACTACTAAAGAGCATGAAATGAAAATGTGCGCGCGTATACTTCGTAGCATCATTTAGTATCAAATGAGTACCCTATTTCCGAGACAAAGACCAGTGAGTGAAAGTATATACAAGGTTAATCACTGAAGAAGGCGACAGACAAGACAAAGTCTCACTTTCGCTTCATATCATATGGGTTGGCATTGTCCCTCCCCTTGGCATTACCTAAAAAGACAGTAACAGTAGAACTATTCAAACACCGTCAGTAGACTTCAGCAACTTGTGGAGCACTGAATGAATTACGGGGGAGGGAAGGGAAGGGAGACAAAGGAATGGAAGAGCAAAATATTCCCACCCCTCCCACTACATCTAATCCTGTCACCTTCCTCACTGAGACGACCAACACTCGGCGTATTCACAATTCGGAATCACAAGTAACCCAGTACAGTAGTATGTTGACTGAGTCCCCTCTGTTTATCGTCCGGGGCCATTCTGACCCGAAGAAATAGGCAATCGTTTCTAACACGATAGAAGATTGACGAGAGTTTCATCTCGCCCTAAAAGTTTTCTTTACATTCTTGAAGATCTCGGAGTTTTAAACCCCTACACGGTCAGGGACGGGCGACACTTTCATCCCAAAGTTGCCAATTCAGAACTTTGTCCAGAACGTTCGTCAATTAAAACAAGCAACCGGATTTTCCTCTGAGGACATTTTCTTTACATCAAGTTTCTTTGATGCAAAACGAATAAAAATGATTCATTTTGCCTCAATCCGAAGCTTCAATCGGCTAAAATCGTGAAGATGGTCCTTCTTCTTTCTTCACCGTAGAAATCAGATGTTTACCTTTCGAAACTGGCTTGTCCGCTTATGTGAAGAGCTTTAGATCTTGCTCTTTGCGAGACCAAACTCAGTGATAAACTGAGACAACTCGCTCTCAAACCAGCTTGCTTTGTTTCTGAGAAGAGAAGTTGAGCCTTAGTTCCAGACCAGGGATAAAATATGTTCCAGGAAACCTCCCTTCCCCCAGCCCCTCCCCTTCAGCGACAAAAAAAATATATACCACCCCTTCTGAAATATGTGTTCTAGCAACTCCACACCACTTAATTCTTCTGCTATTGACGTGCAGGTGGGTACTAATGTTGTGTATTGTATAGGTTAGGGTCCTCCCTCCCCCGGACATAACCTAAGAAAAAAATAACAACATAACTATTCAAACTCCTTTGCTAGACTTCAACAACTTGTGGAGCACTGAATAAAGCACCGGAGAGGGGAGGGAAGGGAAACAAAGGAATGGGAGACCGAAGTCTTCCCGTACCCTTTGCACGACCTTTATCCTCGTCCCTACGAGACGCGACCAACACAACTGTTAACCTACAACTGCGAAGAACTTAAGATAGAAAAACATGAAAAGAAAACAGAGAAACATTTACACAAACCACCCGGGTGGAAATTTTGTTTCATAGACATAAAACTTTTATGTTTGGCGTGGTGCGAGTACGAGCCGCTACAAAGTATACCCAAATTTGCTGAACAAAAAAAGGACTAAAACAATGCATCGCCTTAAATCACAGCCCATATTTTCGAAAACTTCCCAAACGTACCCCGGGTAAACCTGAGTACCTTTGACGGATTGAATAAATGAACAAGTTAAACAAAGCAAGCATCAGACCCCGCGCTTCCCAGCCTTACCTTAAAATCTTAGCATCGTTTTCGATCTTTTCCAGCCTTGTAATTTCTTTGTACAGATCAATGATATTTTCCTCCAATGTTTCTTTCGCTCTTTGCACAAGTGACTTCAGCTTTACAAAGGTGGAAGTCAATTCTCTGAAAAAAAATGCATCAAAATTGAAATGATCTTGGGTGCCAATGTGTCCCCTATGACTTGTGTAGCTCGTTGGCTTTGGTGCCTGACCGGGGGCTGCAAGGGCAATCATTACTCACTAGACTATCTCTAGCGTTCTCTGTCATGCAACTTTTCGCTATCTGCAGAGAGGGTTCGGGACAACTGTCTTTTAAGACAGCAGTTTTAGCTTCGTCACTTTAAGACTACTCTGAATGAGTTTTATGAGGTGATCTAACTATTTCATGTCCTGGTCGATTCATAAAATGCCAATCACTTTCCACTTCTCTTGAATAAATACGTTCAGTACTCTATTTATATACGTCATTTTACTTTTCGTCAGCTTCAGTGTGTTGCTTCGCACCAACACAACTGCCAAAACGCGGTCTGTGGTTGGTTCGTCTTGGGCATGCGCACTCATTGTCCCTAGACCCTTTCTTCCAGAAAAGAGCGTTGCGTGACAAAGTGGAAACCTTGAATACGTCGAGGACAAAGATTTAGCTTTGTCCCACTATTGGGACACGAAGGGTGTGGGGGAGGGGGGAGGGAGGGGAAGAACATGACATCTTTCTTAATAGCTTCTTATTTTCAGAAATACAGGTTCCATGCCAAGCGCGAGCATGGATGAAACAGTTTAAGGGCAGCCTCTCAAGGAGACTATTAAAAGCTGGAAACTTTCTTTTTTTAGAATTAAAATGGCACTATGACGTAAAAGACATCCGCGTTAACAAGATCAAGTAAACAGGCTTACTTAAGCATTACAAAAAAAAACCTGGAACAGAACCCAAAAATTAACAAGGTCAACAACGTCATGGATTAAGAGATAATCGTATAAACATGTTGGATGGTTGTTATTCTTGGTAACAAAAATCTTAATCCTACATTTTCAGTCTTCCTCTTTGTAACCAGAAACTTGAACAGTGTAATTTTTGTTGAATATTTTGTTGAAGTGTCGAAACGAAGTGAGTCACGTCTTTCTCCTCAGTGGATATTGTGAATTGACTACTGTAGTCATGAAGATCTCTGTTCAAAATGGCATAAACTAGCAAGCAAAGGACTAATACATACAATTGGGAAAACGTTCCGGGAGGGGGAGTGTGTGTGCGTGGGGGGGGGGGGGGGAGTCAATCAAGGGAAGTTTGGCTAGTGGTTAGCTACAGCCGAAGGCTTAAAAACTTGAACCTGTTTATGAAAGTGGACCTTGTTAATTTCGAAATTAACAGAGTTCAGGACACTTTTATCCTACGATGATGGAATAAGGGGATTTTTGCGAAAAAAAAATAGACCGCTCATCGCCAACCCGCACGCTCTTTGATTGGCGTCCGATGCAAAAAGTCACTCCGTTCGAGGTGCGCACGAGGCATGAGTCCTACATGCACAGAGACGGAGTTTGGTTTATTTCGATTTCTGGTAGCATGAAGCATCTAAGTGTACTGCTTCTTCCCCCTGGATAGGATGCTTGTCAATCACGGGAGTTCCTGCTTGTTCCAGTCTTTGCTGTTTTCAGTATACAAGTTAAACAGACGTGTATTCATTGCGAATAGGCTCAGCTATAAAATCACTGGGGTCGACTCTCTGTAAGCCGGACACCTCTCTAGGACGGACAGTCATTGTCAGACCCGAGGGTGTTTGGTTTAGAGAGAGTTATATCTCGACAAGTTCCAAAGTAAACTTACTGCTGCACTTGAATACTGCAGTTAGCACTGGTGAAGCTGACAACCAGTTGGAGTTTCTCAGTAGCATACTCGACAAACTGTCGCTTGAAAGATCTTTCTTTGGCGCTGTTGGTCCAGCGAAGTCTCTCTATCACATACACTCCACTGTAAAGACCACCACACAGGGCTATGAATTTCCATCCGACAGTCTTCCAAATCTAAACACAAGGCAAGGAAAGTTGAAAATGCCTGGCTATAATTATGTGTTGTGGTTCGATTTTGTCCATGGTTTAAAATTTATTTTCTTTTTATTCAAAAATAATTATCATACATTACCATACCCAAAACGAGAGAAAAGAAAATTTAGACCAAGGATAAAATTGAACCGCAAAATATGCTATTGGTAGGCAGGGAATTGAACTCCTACAAAGTTCTTGTGGTTCTATTTTCCCCACGTTTCCTATGAAAATAGCCGAGGGGGCATGCTCAGAGTATCCTAGGGAAACTCTCCGACCCCCGGCCTTTCTAGTAAAAACCCTGCTTAATGCTAGTTTAAAACGTTAGGCTAGTAATTAGGGCTTGCTATTACAACTTGCCCACAACTGAGCATTATTACCGAATCGGGTTCGTCGGCACGCGGTACAAAAAATCTGCAGTCTAGCACATGCGGATCATAAACGAAGGAGCAGTAAAATGAAGTGTTCAATTAAAAAATTGTTATAGCGAGGGAAGAGTGTAATAAAGGTATCTTCGTGTAATTCCGTTTTACAGTGATTAAGAACTAATGTTCTAAGAGACATTTCGACAAAAGCGACCATCAGACAACGAAGTTTTCTAAGGGTTATTTTTGGTTGGCCCTTTCAAGTTTCTTGTTTCACACACAGATTATTGTTTATTAACAATTTCTTTAGACCCGACATTGTTATTGCAGATTTTAACATAACAGCCAACCAAAACCACAGCGGACCGCGCCAGACGACCATACAACCACCGCAAACCAGGCCCACAATTGCTTCCTCTAGTTGCACATTATATCGTCATATTCCTATCTAAAACAGAGGGACGGCACCTTTAGTTGAAGGCCCCCCATCATATGAGAGGCTTGGCGATTGTGTCTTTTTGTTTTGAAAAGCTAGGACTGTTTAACGTGGGTTCCTATCTGATAGGTTGGGTCTTTGTGACGGCGGGTTTCCAAATAAGACATGCACCTTGATGCGCCATACATTAAGGGTGAATGTGAGCCATTTTGAGGTCGCTGGCGAGAGACTGGTCAGTGATGCGTCGAAGTACGCAATGACAATGTCTTGGGAAATGAATTTAGACCCATTTTCCTGTGCAACTTTATAATGACCAGAAACTTTAGAAACGAGAAGGGGCCTGGAACACCGCAATTGTTCCTGGGATCGCTACTGGGCATGCGCCAGTCAGCTTTTGGCGAACTTTTTCTCCCTGTCCCTAGGAACAGTCCCAGAAGTCTTTGCGAACGTTAACTAGAACCAGGTTCCTTCTAACAATCCCATTGTGCAACACCCACCCAGTGTCTTTTACATGACCAACTCCTTAATACAACTTTTTAAAAAAATCTCCCTTAGGTGGCTTTATTAATGGAGTGGCAAGTTCTCCGGCACAAAGAAACACCATGTTGTCGCTATGTTTGCAATCATTCCGGAACATTGTATTTAACAGACTTTCATTTGTACGCTAATATCGTGGTTTGTGAGGCCTCCTTCTTTTACCCCTAGCAAGTTCGGAAGTGTTCTGGTGTGATTACTTATTCTAGAACAGAAAAAGGACCCAAAATATTCTTACTAGTCCTCCTATGATAACCACCAACGTGCCAGTCCGTGACGTGAGCGAGGCGAGCCCCTGAATGACAGCCACGGCAACCTCATCACCCTCGGGTCGCTTTAGAACCTCACGCGATGAGCTGGCCTGAGCACTAGTGCCCGTTCTTCCTTCTGTAGACTGATAATTGGCCGTGGGAACTAAGTTCTGGACATTCCTTTGGAGCTAAAAATAGAGAGGAACAATAATTAATAAGAGTCAATTATTTTAAATTGAAGTTGACTGAGAAGAGTCTAGCCTGCGGTAAGCAGACGCCCTCAGGATCAGCCAGAGGTTGTTGAACTGTAAATCACTACAAAAACAACGAGCAGAGGACACTAAATTGGATTTATACTAATTACTGACCGACTGTGTACAGTATAAAAAAAGAACTACTCTCTTCGTTATTAACCTGTGACATCTACTTGTTGAAAGCCTTTTTTGCTTGGTCTGAATATAAAATTAACTGCTTCTTTTGTACTAATTTGAGCCTTCATTTGGACACTGTCCGCTTAACTGAGGCGATAATTTTGGCTTGTGCGCGACGCCAAGATTTGGCCTGCGTGCAAAAGCCGGTTTCCTTTTTGCTTAGCTTCAATATGCAAAGGAACGACTTCTGCTTGAAGCAAACCAAATAGTCGGTTTGCAGTATAGCGCAAGTTATACCCATATTATTGGGATGACAGGGATTCCACGAAAGTTCCAGCGAGCGGCCAAAATAGCCGTCTAGACATTTCGGAAGAACACACAGTCAGAACCCGTTAATACGGACACTGAGGGGGTCATAGAAAGTGTCCGTATTAACTGGCTGTCAGTATTAAGCGGGTTGAATTTAGAGGAAATGAGAGGGCTCTCTTTCCCCAGGGACAAAGCAAACTGTCCATCACAGTATACAGAGGAGATACAGAGGCTATATTTTTAGGATGTTTACAATAGTCGAGGTCTCTATTGTGCTCTTGACTCATAACGAAATGTAAACATCATGTTTTCTTACAGAATTTCGGGCGACTTTTGCCGACTTTATAGGAGACAATTATTGTATTGTTGCCCACCTAGAATAGCTCCGCTAATTGTGGGTAACATAGACTTAAACTATTTGATAATTGAATAAATTTTACGTTTACCACGTCGGAAATATACAACTCCACCTGTTTGTATTACGCAGGTGTCTGCAAAGCGGGGTTTAACTGGGACAGCCCTTACATTTTCTCTCAATTCAACCCGCTTAATACGGACAGTTTTTTGGCTTTGTCCCTCGGGAAAGCCCGAGAATTTTCTCCAAATTCAACCCGCTTAATACGGACACCCCGTTAATATGGACAATTTCTATGGCCCCTCACTCTCCGTATTAACAGCGTCTGACTGTATTTTTTTGTTTCTGAAATTCCTTCGGGTAGGGAGAATCGCAGGAGCATCGAGACATCCACGGCTGGAGACTGAGCTTAACCCTTTAAACCCTGAGATCAAAATTTGAATTCTCATTTGTTGCCCTATTCATTTCCTACAGAAGTGGTGGGGAGAAGTCGATAAAAAATCAAGTAAATTCATCTTCTCTGATCACGTCCGTAATTCTCATGACTACTCTGTTTTACAAAACATTGATATTACAAGGAGAAATTTGATGCTGATCAATCTTAGGGCTTAAAAGGTTCAACGAGCAATGGCAATTAAATATGCAAAGCTATTTCATATACCTGTACTGCAAAACAGTACTTACATTAGCGCCTAAGGCAATAGCGAGACCCGCATTGTGCGGGGCTAAGAACTTCCTCAAAATGGCCTGCCAGCCAAGGGAGAAATGAAACTCAATGTCTTCCTGGAAATCAATGCACAGGCTTGGTACGTCCAGTTTGTAACTTGCTTGGAAATCGAGGCTAAGTGGAATGAAAATGTGTATTAAATTCTGACATTGATAAGTTCCCACTGCCACAGTTAAAACCTGAAAATTCCTGTAACAGATATCTTTTGTGTAATTCTACTTACGCGGAAGAGGCTGGATCAAGGGCTACTTCCGCTGATTCTGGCGGAAGTAGGGCACGAAGGCGATCTGGAAGAAACGAAGTATCACTGAGAAATTTCTACCAACTTGAAGTAAAAGATAACTAAAATCTGTCAGAGGATGTGCCGATAATCCACCGAGGGATAGCCCTTGGAAATCCAGGAAACTTTCTCATGGCGCTCATTTACACAACTCGATAAAACTAAGCTACCATTGTTTAATTAGTGTTAAAAATTCCGTATACAAAACAACAAAGAAAATCCCGTTCGCGCAGGAGGAGCTCAAGATGTACACGTGTAAAACTAGCGTGATAAAACAGACGACACTTCGCGAAGTGACCAATGGTTTCTGGTAACGTCACGAAAAACAGCTGTTTTATAGCGTAATATACAATTAAATCCCAACAATTTCAACCGTCTCAACCGATTCTTGAATTGGATGAAAAAAGTTAACCAACTATAAATGTTTTTCTTTATTTCAAAGGCCCAAATTTTTCAAAAGGCGAGGGGATAACGCCAGATAAATCAGTCTCTAGCGGGATAGCCGCGCAGTTGGTTTTCCTTAAGACTTGTCTTCTTACATTTAACAATTACTCCTCGAGCCCGAATGGGCTCTGAGGTCAATAGCCCATGAGGCCGAAGGCAGAATGGGTTATTGACTCAGAGGCCATGAGGGCGAGTAAAATCCAACTAGTTGGTCAAAAATATCGAGAATAAAAAAATTTAGCTAGTTAAAGCTAGACTTTAATCCTTTTTTGCCGCCAAAAAGCCCGCGCTTTTCGCTACTAGTGGGCTATAACATATAGCCTAGTAGCAGCTCAACCAATCAGAGCGCAGCATTGATAATAGACCACTAGTTGGATTTTACTAAAATGATTTATCCGGTGGATAGCGCTATCCAGCTTTTGAAAAACTGGGACGAAAGCACCCAACTAATCAAAATGGGATACTCCCAAAAGAACAATTCTATAGTAACTATTGTGACGTGATCAGCAGAACACAAACTGACCTGCCATGTCCTTTTGCGCGTCACTGATGACTTGAGTCTGTGAACTGGAGCAGCGAGCTGTCATGTTCCTTCCCAGTCCTCTCTCTAGGTGGCCATACAACTCCTTGAAGGTAACAAAGCAAAGCCACGTGGACAACACGCACAACCTCGTTATCAAGGGAAGAGGAGAGATCATGGGAGCCAGCCTCCAACAAGCATTCACAAGCACTCACATTCAATCAAAGCAGTTAGTTGTTAAATGTAAAGGCTTAACTATCAGACTACTTTAACCGATAGAGACAACACCTTGTGGCATTAAACAGAGTGCTACTCCCATTTTTAGGCTATGGGGGTGAGGGGCTTATTTGAGATGGGGGTTATTTGAGTTAGCAAAACGGGCTGTTGAACTGCTTTTTCAAACAACTAGGAAGTAATCTAGAAGGTGGTATCAATACCCTAAAGATCTAGAACGCAGAGTGGAAAAGCTTCAGCACATGAAGTTGGAGAATACAAAAAATCTGAATTTCCAGCACGTGAAATTTGAGGCGTTACAGTCGTGATTGATTACTACAGTGTATCACTGATTTATTTGGTTGTGAATAATAGGGGCAGGGAGGCTTTAAGAGAGAGGGGGAGGGCCTTAATAACTTTCTTCCCCTGAAAATGGGGTGTAGTGTGTGGGGGTGGGGGAGGGGGAGGGCTTTAAAGAGGATTTACGGTTTTTAGTGAGAAGATTTCTTTTGGGAGGGGGAGGGTGGAAAACACATGCAATACTTCTACATGAGCGCATTCAATAGGGACAGTCTTTCAAGGTAACATAAAAATTGCTCTAAGAGGAGAACCTTGACAGTGGTTAACCCACACAACGAACCTTTTTGTAAGTTTTAAGAAAGCCAGGATGAGGGTGAAAAGGATGATCAAACTCATTCACAAGCAATCCTAATCGCCCAATCTCTTCCGTCATAGCCTCTGTTACCTACAGTTACAGCAAGAGAAATAAGTTAGTTATTTTATACTAATATATATTATATACACTGAAAGTGTATTCATACAACTGTACACGTGAGCCTTTTATTTACACACAGTAAAAGGATTAATGTGCCTCTATAAACACTTGGTTTTGCCCTGCAGCAGCTCTGTAGACTGATTTATTCACCGCCGTTTCGTCCACCAGACGTTTCGCCAACGTCCTATTCGCCAACGCTATGGCTCGTTTCACCAATGTCTTAGGACAGCTTCCTACATTATTTCGTTTGTTTTTATCGGACTTTTTGTGTAATACAAGTTCCGTTTAGAAAGCGAAACAACTTAGGAAGTTAGCGAACGGGACGTTAGCGAAACAACGAGTATGCAAAACGACCGTTCACCTACAAATCACACCTTTTTATATTCTCAGAGCAAACTGGCAAGAACATGACAGTCACCTCATTCAGAGATAGAAAGAAAGCACAGGTTGAAAGAACAGAAAAAAGGAGAAGACCAATAACGCAATTAATAATAGCGTGTTTATCGCAATTAAAACGGGAAAAAAGGAAGAATAGCTCCCCTAAAAAAACTGTTCGCTGACAGGAATAGAGATGTGACCATTTTATTTCACGACGACGAGCGATCGTTGAATTATTCAAGGTGAATTAAAACTTACATTTTCCTTATTTACCACTATCGGTAGACTTTCGGTAGACAGTCGGGCAACAGAATTTTAGGGGAGTTCTTGTTCACTATTACCTTACTGATAGAACTTGTAATTTGTCTGTTAGTTTCAGAATGTTATCTCTTAGGGGTCCGAAAGAGCTTAAACCACGCCCAGATTTCCCAGCCGTTATCCTCACGTGCGTCAAATGGGAGACCCTCCCGACAGTGCCCTCTCCTTAGCCCCAGTTATCAATAGGGAGTTGAAGCAAAGGCATTTTTTGACAAACACAAGTCAATCAGCAGTAGTTTTGACCTGATATTCGAGCAAATCGTTGCTAAAAGAGTAAAAACACTTAGCAACACTAAGTTGGTTGCGTCAAGGCAAATTTAAGGGGGGAAAGCTCCACTTCCGGGTGACGTGTAGCCTGCGAATACAGCTGCTTCACCTAGCTCCTCGCCGGCAGGGACGTTGCGAAACGTCCTTAGCGGTGAGGAGCAAGGAGAAACGGCTGTATACGCAGGCTAGGTGACGTGCGTTGCTCAAAAAACGCCTCCGCTTAAGCTTCCCAATTTAAAGTTACATTATAGTTCACCTGTCCTTCCACTTTGGTGGTGATTTCCTTGATGTGCCTCTTGGCATCGTGACTGTACATCTCTAACTGCTCCTTTATATATTCCAGGCGATCTTCTTGCTCTTTCTTGGCTTTTTCAAGTCTTGTTCTGTGCAATAAAAAGGCCATTAATTTACACCTGGTGATCTTGGGTCATATCAGGACTATAATGTGGGAGCGGATGTTGGGCAGTAAAACATCATATTTTAACTTTAACTTTAATAAGTTTTCAGTTATAAAAAAATTACAAGGAACTGTTGCATTTTAGAAACTGGGGAAAACCTCAAACAGGATTTAGCAATCCCTAACAACGAGGTCACCAAAAGTAAATAACATACTTATGAGTTTGCAAATGTAGAATTAATTGGTGGAGGTAATCATCTTCAGGCCTGTTTACATGGAGGTGGGGGACCCCAGGTAGGTGAGGTAACCCGCCTGTCCATATAATCTCTCATTGATTTTGATGTGATCACGTTTACATCATAGGTGGGGTGACCCATCACATATCACCTCACCTACCTGGGGTCCCCCACTTCCATGTAAACAGGACCTGAGAAACAATGAACTGACATACACATTGTGTTAATTACAGACAGCTATCTTTGGTTAATTAATTATTGTGCAATAAGGGACTACAAGGGAGTTCTGTAATCACAAGTCCTATGCGAACTGGGTCTTATGAAAATACAGTTGAACCGCTATCAAACAGCCACCCTTAGGGTACCTGCTAGTGGTCGCTCAATGGAGGTTGGCTACTTAATAGGGGTTTGTGATAACTCAGCATAATCATTAGCAGAAACATCACTTTATTTCGAAACAAACGAGCGACGGGAGAAGCATTACTGGCCCACAAAGGGTTGTCAGCTCCCATCTCGAACAGTATTTTCGTTGATCAAATTCTTCAAATGAAACCAAACTAAGTGTATCAAGCGTTTGATGGCCACTTAATAGAGGTGACAACAATGGGAGAACACTGGTTGGGACGGCCAAAAGGTGGCCGCGGCCGCTTAACCCTGGGATGTAGGCGTAAAGTCAGTCTACCCCCACCATGGTATGGGAGGGGTACTTGATGGAACCCCCCCTTGAGGTTTTGATTTGTTGCAGTATTTAAAAACGATTTTTTACTTTTGTTGTTGAAAAAAGTTGAGAAAACATGCATTTTCTCTCAAAAAGAGCTTGACCACCTGCTACTCTCGTAATCATAGTGACTGACCATCACTAAACTTGTCTCAAAATGCACGCAAGCAGAAGCCTAGGCTCGTGACACAAGGGATAAACAAACACTCACAGAAAACTTCAGGTGCTGAATGTTTTATCATCTAGGAAAAAAATCAGAGAAACCTTAGGGGGTGGCAACCACCTCCCTCCCCCCCCCCCCACCCCCGCCTTGTATGCCCAAGGGTTAATAGAGGTTGAATTTCCCATTTTTTTCCTACAATTATTCCTGGACTTTGGTTACCGGCCGCTTAATAGAGGGTTGCCTCTTGATAGACGCCCACTTAGTGGAGGTTCAACTGTAATTATTGCAAAAGAACAACCCTAAGAGATAAAACGTAGCTAACCTCTGCTGGAAAGCGCAACCAACAATTTGCTCCATGATCACCTTTACCGTTTGAGCAACCTTGAGTCCACTGACAGCATGAGATTCAAACTTGGTTTGGATGGCTGATTTGGAAATACACTCCTGTGAGGTAGTAGGAAATACATCTTAAGTCCTGTTTACAAGGAGTGAGGGTAGTACCCTCGCAACATAAACCAGCGCTATCGTACCCTAATGCCAGTGACTTTTCATGCATGGTTTGCAGTTTTGGTCAGTCATTCACAGATGTGTTGGCCTGTGGACAACCCTGAAGTATCTGTGCCACACTCAATCACCGCATGCAAGAAACAACCTCAGGTACCAGGGGTAGAGCTAATGTCAACGCGATTGCTGTGGTAACCCTTGAGCAAGGGTTACCCTCTCAGTGTTTTAAAGTCAAGCACTGTTGTACAATTACATGTACCTCTGGTAATACAACAATACCATTCATTGGTTCTAGGTAATGGAAAACTAGACAGCTACATATCCTTCTCAACCAGGTAAAAAAAGAAACGTTATTTTTCCTGGATCAATTGGTTCAAATTACAGACCTCTTTTGCATGATAAAAACCCTTCCGCAAAAGTATACTACGAATTTTGTCACTTGCAAATTTGTCATTTGACGATGCTGTTAAAGTTTGAACATTTTACCTCAAACTTGCGTTCAAAGTTTTCAAACTCAAGTTGTCTTGCAGGGAATCCTTCAACATGTATAGCACCTCCTACAAGTAAAACATTTTACATGTGAATCTATGGAGTCTTACAAAGACATAATGCCTTATTTACATTTTAGCAGATAATATATACAAGGATAATATTTGCTTGTTACTGTTCAAGCAGCATACATGTGCAAGTTCTAAACGAGGTATATGAAAGGGGTGGCAGAGTGCCTGAAGCTTATAAACCTGTTTTACTTCATTTCATTAAGAGCTAGCCTGGAACCAGGCTCCACATTGGGAGAAAAAGGAGAAAAAAATCATGTGGGCAAAAAAAAAAAAGAATTGGCAAGCGAAGCCAGCTGAGAGGTAGTCTGGAGAGGAGAAAGGGTGGGGTCCACCGCTTGGCTCACTTCGATCCCCAATATTTTTCCTATTTGACCCTGTTTTTCCCCTTTTCCTCTCACTGTGGAGCCTGGTCCCAGGCTAATTTAATAATAATTTAATAATTATAATAATGCTTTCAATGGCAGACATGCAAACCTAGGGCCAAGCACTCACACAAAATACTTGCAACACTGTAATATTGAACAAGGCTATCAACTTCAGGTAAGAACAATAGCTGGGCGCCCAAAACCTCTACTGGTAATCCCCTAAAATCACACTGACACACAGCTACATTTTAAGTGAATATTATTGATTTTGTGTACCTCCTTGGGGCATTCCTTGATGTTTCTGCATTCTTGTCATCAATGTCTACAACAAAAGAAAAAAATCTGTAAAATGCATCGGCCCCACTATATGTAATGCAAACAGGTAGAGCTATTGGCCAAGGACAATCAGTGACTGCCCAAAAACCTGCCCGCTAAGATCATAAAACTAACAGAGTTTTTTTCAGTTGGCTTTGAACTTCACCCATACAAACATTTTGATCTTTTGCCTATTTCCTTTTTTTTTTTTGGAAATCTCTTTTTTAGCACAGTACCCACTTTTTATCGTATTTTATGTTACTTGAAAACTGTCCTAGTAATAATTTTGCAGAGTTGTTTTCATGTCAACATTAATAACAATGGCATCTTCATCAAATTAATATTTTGTGCTACCGGTACCTCTTTGGCAGAGACAAAGAACACTCTATCCTCTGCCTGAGCCCTGTCAACACACTTCAGCTCATCAACCAAGAAACTAATGTTCCTTTCAAGATGTTGATTTTTTACCTGCATCAAAGGAAACAAAAAGGATACATGTACAATAACAAAATTACGGTAAAATTCACAAAACTTGGCAGAAAAATGGCATCATGGTGTGGTTTCAGAACATTAGGGATCTTAAGCAATGATGACGGCGACAACAACGAGAACAGCAAAAAAGCAATGGGTTTAGATTAGCAAGACAACAACTTTTCATCATTTTTGGTACTACATTTCTTTGCAGTCGTTGCCCAACTACAACATGAAAGTGCCAAAATGTACGTTTTGTCAAGGATGGGAACACGAGACAACAACTTTCTTTTTCTTTTCCTGAACTTTGATATAGTCCTTTAGAATTCTACGCCAAAAACATTTGCCAACGTTTGACGAAGTAAACAAGCTGGAATAAGTGCAACAAAGATTGAAGCAGTGCAAATTCACTTTTTAAGTGATGTTTTCGTAGCCACCGCCATCGTTGTTGCTTAAGCTTCCTACTATCAACCCCATGGGGGATCACTGAAAACTCTGAGGGGGAGGAGGGGCTTAAAGGCCAAACTGTCAAAAGGGATGTATAAACCTGAACTGAAATTTCGAGGGAGGAGAGGGAGTTCAAACCAAAAAGATCCTCAGGTGGGGAGAGATGTATGGATTTTTGTTTCTCAAACAACTTTTGCAACCTTGCAAGTTGCATCAATCTTAGTCACCATGTAGCACTGACTTGATTTGAAAAATATCACTAAGTTGGTAACCCAAGAGAATTATTGGTTCGTAAAGAAACAAAAAAATTAATCAGTTCTACTGAAATATGATTTGATTCTCTTGGCGGCAAAACCAAAAGAGTTGGTTGCCAAATAGCCACTGAAGGAGGGTTGCATTTTGAAGGAGACATAAGGGGAGACTGCTTAAAATGTTCAGTCTTATGTAAAGTTTCAATATTTATTACTAATGGTACTGACCAGTTCCATTGTGTCTGGTTCCGATGCCGATGCATCCCATCTATTGTTAAGGATAAAGATGTTTGGACGTGACAGCCGTTGATTGACTTTGTGAAAGAAATTCTTTTCCTACAAAACAATAAGCAAAAGATATGACTCTGGTTCTGTGCAGAGAGGGGCACTTGCAAAGAGTTTGACTGAAGTACATTGTAATTCTAAAATAGTTTTTAAGATGGCAATTTATGAACATCTTTCTTTAATTGCTTTGTAAACCTTGTTGTAATTCAGGAGCCCTCTCCCTCAAGTTTTTAAAGTCAATAAACTATCTATCTGTGTATCAAATGTTGTTGGGCAAAAAATTAGGTATTATTCCGCAAATAGATCCAACCATTGATACTATGGTATGTTACCGTTGAAATTTCTCTTTGGTTTCAAGACATTCTTATGCCTTTGTCTCTCATAATAATAACAGATCTGAGATCACTCAATCAATCAACCCATAATAAAATAAAATTATTGATCAATATTGTAGTGTAGGTGAAAAGTTACTTCCTGGTTGTCTAGCAAAAGGTGTATTGCAGGGATGCCACTGAGATTTCAAGTTGCCAGGTATAAAGAATTGGCAGGGAATCAAACAGCTAGGGATTTCTTTTGGTTCTATTTTTCTTCTATTTTCAAGGGAAAGTAGCCAGGGGCCACATTCATAGCAGCCAGGGGAAATCCCCGGCCCCCAGCCCTTAATGACAGCCCTATGTATCGTAACAAGAAAAAGTCGTAATGCAGTCTCGCAGCAGATGGGAGTGTTGAGGTGCCCTTTTCCCCCACCCACTTCCAAAAAGACCCACTGATTTGAAGAACACATAAAATTATAGATGTATCTACATATTCGAAGTTCTCACGATAACATCAAGTTGGGGTGGAAATACTAAGACCTATAATGACTGTGTGCATCTGACTTGTAACCTAATAAGTGTATTTTGTTCAAACTTACGGTAACCATGAGAGTGGACTCAGCATTAGCCACCAGAACAAACACATCTGCATCCAGACAGTGCTTATCAATCCACAGGTCTAGATCAGGGCTGACATCAATTCCAGGACTAAAAGGCAGGCAGAGTTCATTACTACCAGTATTTAGGGTTTTTTTAGAGCTAGAAAAACCAATTATATGTTTCTAAGTGTGGCATATAAGCTATTTCTGATTTTAAAAGATGGTGAAAGACACAGTAAATGAAGAAATGACATTAACCAGCTTCTTCTGTTAAGATAAAAAAAAAGATAAAAAAAATTAATAATGGAGATGAGACAGAACATGGTACAACATATACTAAAGAACAGAAATTATTTAAAGGTTTTTTATTTCACACAGCGAATATTAATGAGTTTGGAATTATTTACTTATTATTAAAATAATGATGAACGTTAATAAAATGTTTTTTTCCTCAGCTTTTAAATTCTCACCTGTCAACCAGCACAACATCTTCGGATAACATTTTACATCTGAAAGTTGTATTGGTAAAAAGGATAACTACATTAATAACAGACATCAGAGAGTTTTAGCTTCATGTATACGGCAAACAGCAAACATTTGATTCAGGTTAAGAATTTCTCAAGATAGAAAATGAGCAGATAAAAACTGTCCAGAACAATTCTTATAAATAAAACTGGAATGACACTACCTATTTTTGAGTCAAGTAATAAACAGTAAATGACAATTAAGGGGAAAACTTGGCCACATGGTACCAATTCACATTTGCCACTTGATGTATACGTGAAGCTAAAACTCTCTATTAATTCATCTTGGAGATGCACTGTTAAATCACTACAAATCTTCTATAAGATAACAAAATAATAATTTCTTTATATATTACAGCTGTACCAACTGACAAGTGATAAGACTGTGCTCCTGCACCATTCAATGGCAACTAGGGACTTACACTGTACTTTTTGTTTTGGGCAACAAGAAGAAATTAAACTTTAAACAAAACATTTTTTTCTTCTATGTAATTGGTGCCTACGATACACGGTACAATCCAACATGTATTTTTTGCCCACCATTTTGGGCAAAACATATACATGTTGGACCATACCCTGCTTTTAAGAAGCTGGAAGCTTATGAGCTCCTTACAATAATTATCCAAGGATAATTAAATATCCTTGGATTTGCAAAGCCTTGACTGATGAAGCAATAATCTCCAATATATTTTTTATAAAAATACATGTCTTGGTTCAAATTTCTCCACAAATTTCTCCAATTCCGAACTTAATAAATTATCCACTTGGTTTAAGGCAAACAAACTCTCCTTAAACCTAAAGAAAACAAACTTTATGTTATTTAAGCCTAGACAGAAAAGGTATCATTTTCCAATACAAGTATGCATAAACGAACAGAGAATCGAACAGGTTAAGGAAACGGTCTTCCTCGGTGTAGTCCTAGATGAACATCTGTCTTGGAAACCGCACATTTCTCAAGTAGCTCGTAAAATCTCGAAATCAATAGGTGTCATTAATAGAGCAAGATTTTTTCTACCTAAACCGTGTCTAAAAACTCTTTATTATTGTTTAGTTTACCTTATCTTCATTATTGTATTATTGTCTGGGGATCTACGTACAAAACCAATCTTCGCCGTCTTGTCTCTTTGCAAAAGCGAGTTATCAGAATTATTTCTAAATCAACTTTCGATTCTCATTCAGACCCTATTTTCAAAGAATTAGAGCTACTAAAACTTTCCGATATTAGACAGCTAGAATTAGGTAAACTTATGTTTTCTCTTAACCATTCTCTTTTGCCTTCAAAGTTCAACAATTATTTTTCTTTAAACAAACAAGTCCATAGCTATGCCACTAGACACGCGAACGATTTTCACCTTCCTTCTTGTAGAACAAACCTTCGTAAATTTTCTGTCAGTTTCCAAGGACCTACTTATTATAACACTATAGAAAATGATATTAAAGAATCTAATTCTCTCCACTTATTCAAAACGAAATTGAAAAAAAAATTATATATGAATTATTAGTTATAAATCTTGTAGTAAATTAGTTATATTTCTTCCATGTCTGATATTATTTTTATACTTATTGTTACTTGTACCATACCTAATATTTTGTCAACTCAGTCTATGTAATTAGTTAATTTATACTTACCTTCATTGTATTTTGCTTTCGATCCTGGCCTTACCGTTACTGTTAACTTTATTTTTACTCTGAGGGAGCCCAATGTCTATAAGCCTCATGGTTTCTTTTTGGGCTTCCTCGCCACTTTCATTTGCTTTTGTGTAACTGTCTTGTTTTATCGTTATTTGTATTTTGTGGTAAATCAAATAAAGTTACAAAGTTATTTTCCATTATGTCAAACTCATCATCATATATTGCCACACACACACACAAAAAAAAACGATAAAATGACAAACCAAGGAAAACATTTGGCCACAATATTATTATACCTGTAGTGTGGACTGTATGTCAAGTACAATCTATGTACACTTTATTACCAACAAACCTTGATTTTGGCCAGAACACTTGAACAAGGCTACTGTGTTCCAGTTTTTCATCACACAAGGCATGGGCCAGTTGAGATAAAGACTGTTGAGAGGCAACAACATATTCACAGTATTGAACTCTTAGACCTTCATCCTGATGGGTCTGATCTGTCTAGGCAGTTACTGATTGTTTAAACAAGCAAGTCAAATTAAAGGTAAAATTTAATTTCAGATTTATTTTGATTTAACCTACAGCTGTAGGTTGATTTTCAATTTCCTTTGTCCCTTACTGTTGAACCTCTAGAAGACAAAGAAAATTGAGAATCACCCTAGGTTGAAAAACTTTCACCTGAAATCACTTTTGACCTGTAACAAACTCTTTGCTTGGAAATGACGTTTATAAAGTAAAACATATGAACTTGAGAAGTAATTTTAGATTTCAAAAAAATTATCACAGCTTTTGACTCCAACTAATTTATTAGGAGCCCATCACTGTCTAGCAGTTTAATGTAATTCAAAAGCTTAGCTATACATTTTCCAGAGGTACACACACTTTTCTCCACATGAACCCTAACCCATCTCCTAAGACGTTTTGTCGGGGGTTACATTTCCATTTCTGTAACCCTCAGAAAGGTCATAATATTGGGGTACAGGCAAATTTATGACTAAGAACCCGGTTTTTAAGAACCTGCTAGGGTAGATTGGCCCCTCTACACAACAACCTACACAGGTTCTCACTTTCTAAAATCTTGGGCAAATAAGATAAGTCAACCTTCAGGATCCTCTTTGGGGACATAGGTGCCTTATCACTCCAACTGCAATGTATTGATGGGCAGATTTTATTTAAGGAATAACCAAAATAGCACAAAAATACTATACTACTATAATACACTGTACCAGGGCTGTTATTAAGAGCCGGGGGCTGGGGACTTCCCCCGGCTACAATGAGTGTGGCTCCCGGCTACTTTTATTGGAAAATAGAAGAAAATTAGAACCAAAAGAAACCCCCAAGAGTTCAATTCCCCGCCTACTTGTTGTATTTACCCGGCAACTCGAAATCTTAGTGACAACCCTGCTGTACTATACTTTTTCTTTCAGAAAGTAAGAATCTATCTAAGAACCTACATATTTGTGCTAATTACCATTTATGTAAGAACCCATTTAGGCTAACTTAGGAAAATGCAAGTTCTTAGTCATGCATTTTTACTGTAGTGGGTACATGTACATATATCTCCAGTGTCCCCCTCCTTCACGACATACCTTAACATTCCTCTTATCATTACTCTCAGGTGTTAAAATGTAAGCATCAGGTAAATCTGAACCATGAACACTCAAGAAACAGTTTGTAGTGTGGCCAATACCCATTGGTAATATCTTGTCTTGTAACATAGCATTCACTGCAGTACTTTTACCATTACTGGTACGGCCAAAGAACGCCACCTTCATCTGGTCTCGAGCTAACACCTCTGATATGCCTGAAACTTGAGCTAGAAAGCCTGACACCTGTTCAAGTATAAATATGACACAAATCTTAATATAAGATATTAAAATTTCCTAACTTGAATAACAGTTTATTGTTTTAAATGTCAAAGAAGTTCATCGCAAGAGCAGACTCAACTTTTGCCATTGTGAAATACAAGCATGGAATACCAGTGTAGTGCTCTACAAATTAAATTTAGGTAATAAGCCAACTCGGAGCTTGTCATTTAGTTGATTTGTTATAAGGAAGGATGAAGATGAAATTAATAATGAATGTTTTAAAATCATAACTACAGGAGAAGAATGAAACAGAAAGAAGATCATTGCAGTTTCAGATGCAACTTTTGTGCCTGCATCTTTTTAAGAATTCTTTGAACAACTGCAAAAGTTGCATCTGCAACTGGAATGATCTTCTAACACTATACCGCCTACACTGCCCCCAGCAAACAAACAAATTCTAGAAAACAGCAGATCTTTTCAAGAACCACAAGAAGCCAAGTGGTTGGGCATCCATACCATACCACAGATAGCTCCTATATTTTAACCCCCTCCCCCTTGCCTTCGGAATTTTCAAAGTGGGTCATCCACCATACCCTTGGTATTCCATAATTGTTTCCACCATGCAGCTACATATAGATACACATTTGTTTCAAGTGAATCCACCCTGAGTGTATCTATAGGTAGTTACAAGTTCCTAACAACTGAGACTCTCTTAGGAGGGGGAGGGGGGGTAAGCATGACATCCCTTAACCCTAATCTGAATTTCAAAAGCAGTCATATCGGTACTGAAGAGGAGGTCATGTTGCTGTCAGTATTATACTATTGTATTTGTGATTTTCCTCATCACTGTCACAGTTTCAATCAGTGTTATGTCGTCTGTTGCCATTTCATCTATCTTATGTCGCTGTTTCAAGGCTGTGTCACTTGTCGGAATTTAACCCTAACAGGGTCTCTCAAGTCTACAGAAGAGTAAGGGAGTAAGCTAGACAACAAGACACGAAGGCAAGTAACTAATTAGTTACTAAGCTTCCTTACTTATTCCTTTCTCGAAAGCAGCTAAAAGCCCAATTGTGGGTAATGAGGTACAAAATAGTGACAGTTGAACCTCTCTTCAATGGCCCCCCTTGGGGACAGAAGGAAGTGGCCATTCTAGAGAGGTGGCCATTGACAAGAGGTGACCGTCAGTAGAGGTTTGGACTGTATTTGCTTACTAATAATCATGAAATCTAGTGTTCCCGTGAGTGTCGATGAATTAAAAATATTTGTTCATAAATTTAATAAACTTGTGTAATTACGTAAGCTTCAAAATTAAAAGGCTTCTAGACATCGATACGCGATGGCATGATGTGTAAAAGCTTAATCCACTGACCTCGCAAGTAAACTTCTTGATCTCTTCGTTACTTTCATCAGCTATTACACAACCCGATAAAAAGTTGTTACAGTCCTCTAGGTACTTCCCAATGTCACCAAAAGTAGAGTTTATCTTTTGCTTCGCTTTTACGAAGTTGTGCAGAGGGGAAACGCCATTTACACCGTTCATCTCGCCGTCTTTCATTGACAGCGCCCGTTTGAATGGCGCTGAAGAATTCCTCATAATTACACAATGAAGGCTGACCTTCCAGGAATGGAAGTTGATGTCTTATTTAAGCGAGACGAAGGAAGATCGGAGCACATGTACGGTAATATTCGTATATTTTCACATGAAGTTCAATATACGCACATGGATTTTGCGAGTTGAAGCATATTTTTTAGGTTGAATTCGCTGACCTCATTGAACGTCCTTCAGCCAGCGCATATCGAGGACTGGGCCGAGTGGGCCAAGAGCAAATCAAAACAAAATAAACCAAACAACAAGAATAACATCAACAACAACAGACAAACAAACGCAAAATACGTCAGGATTAGCCTAACTTCTCAGGTTATAATTATTACTTGATGTGAAACGTGACAAGTCAGTCATTACAAGTAGTAGTAAATCAAACCCAAGACCCAAAACTTTTCGTTTATGGTTCGAAAATTGCTTGTTCACTCTACAAATCCTGCAAATCTGGTAATTTCGTAATACAAATTCACATAAGGTTATATAGTGGCCAATAAAAGACAAAGCTAAAAGAGCAAACGACTGTCTGAGAGTCTAGGAAGCGCAATCAGGCGGTCGGGGAAAGGTAGACTTTGAAAAAAAGTCCTTCGTCAGATTTAATGGTCTTTAATATGGCGCAGGATCTCTCGCGACTTCGTCGCTCGGTCGGCTGCTTCGCGGCCTAAAAACGCTCGCTGCGCTTGCCTAGAGGTCGACTTGTAGCAAGTCTAGCCAAAGGCGGCGGGGAGACACGTGACTGAAACGGCCACGCGTCCGATCTCGGATCCGAGCGCTGCAAAAACCGCGGCTGCTAATCGACCCTCGCGGAGCATGGCTTGGGGAGAGAGGAAACTAAAGCTCGCGGCCTGAGAGATCAGTTCTCAGCCAGTTTAACCCTTTCAGTCCCAAAGGTGACAAACATCAATTTTCTCCTAACAGTGTTTATCCATCATTAAGAGAAAAGTGTATGAGAATTAAGAAAATAATCAAAAGGGACAATTCTTTGATCTTTTTTTCAAATTCTCTCAACATTCTTTAAGGAGATGTATGGAAATAAGTCTTGAGAATTTGTATGTGGATATCTCCAGGGAGGCGAGGTTTAAAGGGTTTCAACTGTAGGACTAATGGACTAATGACCCAGGGAGAGAAGGTGGTGAGAGGTTTTTTAAGCTGGCAGGTTTGCCACCAAGAGCCTCCGACCCTCTTATGGGCACAGCCATATACATTACATGTAATTACCTGAGCCTTGTGGAAGTCATCGCACTCAGAAATGCCCACTTTACAAGTCGCAGGGAAAAAACAGATTGTCGTTTATTTTTGTCAAATACAATTATTCATTTTTTTTTAAAAAAAAAATTATATACTATTTAACCCAAACGGATGATATAAATGTTTTTGTTTTATTTCTAATGTTTCTAAATTTGTCAGCGGGATTGAATTAACCGCACTGAACTGCAATATAAATAGTGGCTATTTCATCATGTACGTGTCAACATAGTTAGTCTACACAATGGCTAGAAAAAATTGTCATCTGTGTATAACGTCTATTAATATATACAAATAACTGTATGTATAAACTCTATAAATGGACTATTTAACTGATTTTTAATTAATATCGCCGAATAAGTAAATATGGCTAATTGAAATGGCGGGTTCATCCCGGTATGGTTTTTTTGCTCAAAAGTGACTTGCGGCAAGCACAACTGCTGAATTGTGGTCTAGCTCACAACGAAAATCTTCGACCATGAAGCTCATAGCGAGAAGAATTAGACTTGTTTTCGTTTTGCTGGTCATTTGTTTCATGCAGCAGCTCAGTGCTTCGTGTAAAATTTTCTGAGCCATGCGTTGGAAACTCGCACTCGGTAGAAGAATGACCATCTAAAGATGAACTGCGAAGCTCATTCATTTCCTTGTCCAAACCTGGCTCGCGATTTTCAACAACGATGTTAATAGGCTCACTCAAAGAGTTGGATGTTTCAGAACCAGTCGGTTCTTCCTCTAATGTCGCTTCTTTTTGTCCTGAAATTTCCGCAGTTGTTTCTTGTCTATCATTTTTCCGCGCTTCTCTCGAAACTGGCACAGCTTCCTCCACAATCTCAGGAATAGGAGAGAGTTGAGAAGCTCCATCTAAATTTTTCATTTCGTCATCTTCCCTCGAGAGATCCAGTTCCTGGAGTTTAGCTTTTTCGGAAAGAGAATCCCTCGGAATCAAACTATTTTCTGATCCCTTTTCGTCGAAGTCTTTCTGTTTCAAAGTAATGGGAGGCAGTAAAAGAGCATTGGGCCTGAGTTGCCTTTTAAGAAACACGGCCTCTCGCGGTCGAAGATAGATTGGCTGACCTTTAATCTCCGTCAAAAATGCCTTAGAGTTGAAAGAATCACTGACAAGAGTAATCGGTTTAGAAGGCTGTTGTTGAAGACTTGGTAGAGATGGGTTTATTCCCCATCTCAACGGTCGACTTACAAGGGGTTTCGATGCTCCAAGAAGTTGGTCTATGTAGGAGTAACCAACGCCGGTTGCCATTTGTCTTTGGCGAGTTGTATCGCTTGATAGTTTGTTAAAATGATCTCGAGTAGGAAGCCGTTGAGATGGATCCGAAGAGTTCCGCGAAAGCTTGTCAACTTCAAGAACCCTGTCTTTTATTTT
The DNA here is from genome assembly GCF_958299795.1 of Porites lutea. Classification (NCBI taxonomy): domain Eukaryota; kingdom Metazoa; phylum Cnidaria; class Anthozoa; order Scleractinia; family Poritidae; genus Porites; species Porites lutea. Next base: position 8,400,984 of record NC_133201.1, read on the forward strand.
TTGGAGTTTCCGCTCGTAGCTTCGTATCTGGGCGTTCAAGCCTTTCACATGCAAGAGTTTCTCTTTGTTTAATCGTTGAATTTGACTTTGTAAAATCTTCTCGCTTCTAAAATTCATCTTGGCGACATAATGTTCCTCGTTACGCTGAATAGGTCTGGTCGCTTTAGCCATCTTTAAACCCTTGAAGTTTTAAGACACTATAATCTTACAAATACCATCACAAAAATAGTTGCGACATTACTTGCTCGAACATGACGAAATGTCAAGAAATTTCTCGTGATCAAAGATAGGTAGGAAATGCAGCCCTTAGAAACGTGACAAAATAAAAAATGCCCCAGATGCCAGTGAATGATATTAATTACAATCTACTTATGGAAAAACTGATGTCTGTCAACAAAGAAGTCTTTGTTTATCTTAACTGAACTATAGCCAACTCAAAAAAGACACGCCAATGTTTTGTTTGTTTTAGCTCTAGGCTCAACAAACCTTGTTTCCATAAATGACTGTTTATTAACAAGGCATATGAGCAAGGTGTGGGGGGACACAAAAACATATCATGAGGTGTCAACAAGCTGATAAGAGGCCGCCGGTACAGTGTGCAGGGTACGCTGGAAAGCCAATATACATTCTTGCTAGTAAATGCTACAAGTGACCCTGTTTTTGACCGCAACCTAGCTGGAGACCAAAACAGGCAGTCAATTCTCAGAACCAAGAAAGCTGTACGCGGTGATTAGAATATTCGCCCTGTCAGAACCCAAACATGTAATGGAATCCGGATTCGGGGATCCGGGAAATTTTGCTTGTGGAAATGGAAATGCTGGGCTTTGGAATCCGGAACACAGCTCAAGGAATCCGGAATTCCACTAACGATTATAGAATCCAGAATCCAAGTTCCATTGACAACGACTGGATCTCCAGTGCCTAGAAAACGGAATCCACTGCATGAAATCTTGAATCCAAGACTGTTTTGGATTCCCTGTAATAGGGCGAAAATTCTCGAAATCTAGAAAGGTATAGGGCAAAAGATGAACTGAGTGCTGTCTTCAACAAATTTGTGACGCTTGCCGTTTCTTTCCCCTTCAAAAAGTCTCTTTAGATGCTACCCTAAATGTTACTTTTCCTCCTAAGCACACGCACACGGAAGTGAGACCAAAATCAATTAACACAAGTGTTAGCTAGTTGACTAGATAGCTTTCCCTTTCTTCCTGATAAGCGCATTATTTCCCTAGCCTGCAGAACCAAGGCACAGTTTTTACACGTCAGTTTCAGGCGTGAGAGAAAGGGACGTGGGGCACGAAACCCGCCTGAAAAAAGCGAAGAAATTAAATGGCGCATGTTCTGCACTGCTATTATTTCCCCGGCAAAGAGTTCTGGAAACGCGGAGAAGGAAAAGATTTTAGGATTGCCCAAGAGAAAGCTAGCTGATTCTCTCTTTTGTTGGATTGCTGCAAAGCCCGACCCATTAAAAACTGAGTAACCATTGCATGCACAACACACACATTTGTCGCTTGCTTTGCGCGGGGCTTTAATTATACCCCCTATAACAGTTTTCGCTATACAGGTGTTCTGTGTATAGCAAAGGATTACTCTGCTCCTGGATTACTATAGAGAGTTGCAGGGGTCACAATACTGGCCGGGATCTACGTCCCCTGCTATTGCCCCTCTTATCACTGCCAACATAAAAGGCCGTTTCAATCAATCGTTTCGTAGTCCAGTTCGAAGTTCAACTTGTAGAGTGACTTTCGTTCAAGCTAACAAGAGAGAGACTGGGGACAAAGCGAACAAGGGGTTCAGCCAGGCTACTAAGGCTACAGTACTTCGGACACTTGGTTGTAGAATTTAGTTAGTTATCTGAACGTATGGATTTTTAACAACCTTTTCGTTATGGAAGTTGTAAATCGAAGAAGCAGTACTTGACAACTTTTAGGGGCTCTTTGTTTATACGTGTAATTTAGGTAAGTTAAATTATTTGTGTACCTTTGCAACCGTTTTTTTAAGATTTATAATCACTGATTAATAATAAACCTTGTCACCGTTTTCGACGCCATCTTGACGAGTAGGCAAACGCGTGAGAAATTTATACTGTATTTGTATGAGAATCTAATGTCGTATAATTTCCGTAGAACGGCTGTTCTGGAAAAATATATGAATTGTAAACTAAATCCTCACTCCTAAGGATTCTACTGAAAAAAGTGAGCGCGTTACATGCGCTAGACCTACAATCTTTTTTTTTTTGATTTTCTATACATTTGTCTGTAAATGTGTAATAAAGCCCGGGAAAAATTACAGACAAATACATGGAAAATCTTAAGCTAGCCTCTGGAGAAATTCAAGCACAGGTATGCCCCCCAAAATTTTTAGGACAACCCTTTGCTTTGTAGCTTTAATAGTTTTCAATTGATATTTTTTTCAGAACAGCCATTTTACGGAAATTCTTCAACATTGGATTCTCATACAAACACTGTAATTTCTCACACATTTGCCTACTTGTCAAGATGGCTTCGAAAACTGTGACAAGGTCCATTAATTTGCATGTGAACTTAAGCTTATTAATCCCGTCATTCGGCGTGTGTGGCAGCCTTGTTAGTTCCTATGCATCTTGTAAGTTTGTAATAGCTCAAAGATGTTTTTGCTTTTACCTCCGATGTGCGTGGATTTGTATTTCTTTTTTGTGTGTGTTGTGTTTTATGGCCAGGAAGTAGACATCGGGATATTTTCCATTATTGGGTTGCCTGAGAGGGCAAAGCCCAATCAGGAAATGAGAAGCACAATCTTTTTACGTCAAAAAAAAAAGACAAAATGGCGGATGAATCTCCCAGAGGGTTTGCATATCCCATTCCCTCTTGTCACCAATGTGACCTTAAAAGTAGTTTCCAAATTCGCGACATAAATACTTCACTACACTTTGCCTAAGGATCCTGTGAATTGCTCAAGAGTAATCTGTGGCATTGATCACGGGGCGTAAACACTTTCTTGTTCGGTTTGTTTTGGAAAAAACAGCATGTTAGTAGTCTTCTAGATGCCATCTTGAATTCAAGTAGCCTTTTACATTGTGTATGACCGTTTCTAGCGTCACGAAACGCCATCTTGGATTGAAATAACCCTTTACACAGGCCTTTGTCCTGATATAAAGAAACTGATGAATTTGTAGAGACAAACATTATTAATTTACTCTTTCCATTTAAAGCAAAAATAATGTTCTGTCATAGTATAGTCTCCTTTGCAGCTGTTTTTAGGCTCATCACACAATGCTCATGGGGACGAGCATTGCGTGACAGGCCTAAAAACGGCTGTGAAGGAGACTAGTCATAGTAGGAACCTCAGTTTTGGCATTTTTTCCATTGACACTTAATGACAACAGTTGGTTTTTTGAAACACTTTCGATCAGGTTAGGAAGGACGTTCTTGTACCTCTTTTGATTTATCAATGTATAAGCAACTCCAGAACATGACGAAAATGAAACATTTTTGATAGTATGAATCAGTGAGAAATCTAAGGATCAGTTCATGTATTTCATGCCTCGGTGATTTAATTACAAAAAACTTTCTTGAAATTTGCTTTTTAGTAGACTGTGATGGTTGTAACAAAAGAGACTTATGTCTGATTGGTAAATCTCATCTGTAATTTCCTTTGTTAATCTGTTGAAAGTCATTCCAAGCACGGGAAACAACAGGAGGGTGATAGACAGCTTATGAGGCATCAGTAAAAATATTTTCTCTAATTCAGATTGATAGACTGTATGTATAACAGGGCTTCTGATATTTTGTGGAAAAAAAAGCAAAATTTCGCGTGATTTTCAGGGGCAAATTCGCAGAAGAATCGGCCGATTTCGGGGGAAAAAAGTCAAAATTCGCCAAAAAACCGGCCGATTTTTGCGGGAGGAAAGTCAAAACTTAATAAGTTTAATAATGTTTATGTCCCTTTAAATTATTGGCTTCTCAGAATGACCATTTAAAGAATATAAACTCACATTTTTAGAATTTATTAATATGTTAGCTAAAGGAACAAATATATGTCTTGATAGCTACATGTACTGATAAAAATGTTTTCTTTCCTTTTTTATGTCTGGTTTTCATAGGAATCATGAGGATCACTAACATTCGTTATGGACGGATTGTGTTCATGGCTGTTGCAACCATTTTGATTTTGTTTATGTTTCTGTTAGCACAATTTAGTTTACGTGCTTCAGGTGGGAAAGGTATATTGGACCGAGCCAGGCAACATTTTAACCACTGGTTCCAGAAAACTGTGTTCAAACACAACTGGGAGGATATCCACTGCCGCAGAAAACATGGTAATGAAACGATTGTGGAAGAAAGCTGGATTCCTGAATTGGCGAAACAATTAAATTTAGATGCTGAAGACACCTCTGTGTTTGATAGTAACACTGGATGCAATGAGTGGCTAAAACTCATTAGGAAACAGTATCCAAAGATGAAAATTGGAGGTGCCCATGCCAATCAGTATGCCGTGGAATATGCTAAGAGGTTATTTAATGATACGCCAGAAACATTTGGAACTATCGGCCCTGATGGAAGACTAAACTTCTTGAAGGATGGATTGCAGTTTGCACATGCTATTAACTATGGAGGGCTTAAAGATCTGGGGAATAAAGAGATGCAGTGCAATCTGGTTAGAGAACTCTTACGAATCTTGAAACCTGGTGGTTCGTTGTACCTTGGTCACAACATAGAGGAAAATGAGTGTCGTGTACTGAATAAATATGCAAGTGTCGCTCTTCCAGGTTGTTATTGGTCAGAGACTTGTCTGAAGAATCGTACTGATATCGCAGAAATCTATTACATCAGAGAAAAAGACCTTTTTGGAGACCATTCACAAATTGATGACTGTTACACGGCAGTGTTCATTCACAAGAAAGTGATAATTTCAAAGGGGACTGATGGGCATGAAAATCCTCCACCTAAATATGAACCACACAAGAGAATGTATTACTGCACCTCGGAGCAGCCAGTTTCTGGAAAAATAGCAGACAAATTTCAAGAACTAACCAAGCATGTGTTAAGATCAGATGGTGTGTTCCCAGGAAACTTATATCAGGGGTATAAAATGGCTAAAACTTTGCACAGTTTAAGGAAAAATGTATCAGAGTCTCACACCTCTAAGTAATATACAGTCTCTCAGAGATCCATATTCATTTTTTCTCACAGTCGTCAGCAAGGCAAGTAGACCTGATGGCAACTTGCCCGGTTACAATTTGGGTTGCCCGGACAAAAAGTGCAGAATTAATAATATAAAAGAATGGTGACAAAATCGTGTGCAACTTGAACATTTCTGATTAGCAGGTTATTTTCATTGTAGTTACTAAGAAAGGGTTTTAACTAAACTGTTAAGTACAACAGGCCACAGGCCAAGGCTAAACACAATTTATTTACATTTTACAAGTAGTCATGGTTGGCCAGTTTGCCATGAAGGCAAGATGGTGCATTTACATTTTCCCCCATAAAAGGCAGAGGCTCCTGCATTGATCACCTTTTTTTCGTCAAAGGTAGCGAAACGTCTCATGCGTATAAGGCACTGGCTTCTGCTTCACCTTTTTTTAAACCAAAGGCAACTAAATGCCTTCTAAAAAACGCAACATCTTAAAAAGTGCTGGACATCACATCTCTATATGCACTACTTCACAAAAAACTGAGCCTGTGATCGTTTCGTAGAAACTACTGCACTATCAAAGATGGTGCCCAAACTTACGATTTCATTGCAGACAAAAGCTGCTTGTTATTCTCCATTATTTTAAAAGTTTTAAGCGGATGAGAAGTAGTCAGAACACAGTAAAAATGTACAAAATCATATATAAGAATTTTTGAAAAGATTTTTTGGTTCAGCAAAACCTCATTCGTCCAAAGGGTGACTTTTGGAGTTTTCTTAATCGTCCGTATGAGATCGTATAGTCATCTGAGACTACTGAGAATATGGATCCCTGGTCTCTATTATTATATTATTGTATTTAACTGTGTCTGGGGGGGAGGGGGTTGGGTTTGGGGAGGGAAAGCAATTTGAAGCTGGAAATTGCCGGTTTTAAGAATGGGAAAAAGGGACTGGGGTTGTTGATGAGATATTTTTACCACTAGGATTGGGATTTGAGGAAACTGAAAATTAAAAAAAAATGGATTTCTGAGAATCAGTAGTCTATGACCTGGAGCAACACTTCCACACTAGGCCTATGTCACGACATTATATAATTTTTTTGGCACAATAAATAAGTACTTTTCCTGTAAAAAATAGAACCTCTACTCTGTATGTTTGCATATCTAAATAGTATCGAAAAAGGAAGACAGAAAATGTCATTTTAACACTACTGAACTCATTCTGATAATGGCATACAGTATTTTAATTTATGATTGAGTTGATAATAATTATAATAAATTAATATGTATGTACGGTACTAGATGTATAGATCTACATGTACATATTGATTTATAATATTATCAACTTGATCATAAATTAAAATGCTGCATGTCATTAATCATTAATTGGCTTAGTTCATTAACTTCAACTTGATATTAGCCCTGGTTTCATGACTGTTTTAACTTTATTTTTTGTAACTCATCCATTTCACTACTCTTGGTGCCAGAGACTTTTCATACTTGGCCTTCAGTCAAAGATATGTTGGCCTGTGGCTGACACAGAGGCCGAGAGGCATCCCTCCAAACTCAAGAAATACCTTTGGTACCCTCTGTACATAGTTTGCAATACTTCAAGTTTCACAATGATATGTTTAAGACAAAGGTCTGCCATGTGTTAAATGCATGCCTTGAGCTATGTCTTTTCAGGTCTCGACTAAATCTGAAGAGTTCTCATTTGAGTTTAAAATCATAATTAGGCCAGTCTCTTCTTTCAATGAATATTTTTTTAGCCTTTTAAATAAGCATCCTTGCCTCAGTCCTCTTAACCAGCATGTCACTATTGAAAGGGCGTAGTAATTTATGTGGCACTGCAATTAAGTACTGAGGAAGGTAAAATTTGAATGTACAGGTGTTTCGCACTTTTGCCTCCCAGAAATTTCGTATTTATTGGTGACTGATGTCTGACTAAAGTAGAACACACAGGAGCTTAAAATTGCTTAGAGTACTATGTTAAATAAGCTCTGTAAACTGTTTCCTTTTTAAAAAGATTATGTTTAAAACGTCTATTTTTTTTCTTTGTATGTCAATGAATCAAATTAATGTAATTAGGCATTAATGAGAACTTGCCTGTTGCAACATAAATTTTGATACAGAGCCTCTGCCCTAAGAAAAAAAGGTAAGCTCTTAATCTTGAATGCCACTGTGACACGTACGGCTATTCTTTTTGCAAAAACTAAGAATTTCTTGTCTCCCCAAAGGTAAAAGCAAATCACCAGGCTCCACCAGCATACCCACAAGCTAGAGTCAAGCCACATAGCCTTGTGTACAGACGTCAAATTTCTCTTTGTGACAGTACTCATTAACTGTGTTGTAACAAGCACTATAGCATGGAGCAGTGTACATGTGTTTTAGAATATAATTATCCATTTTTTAATGAGTTGTGACAAAAGTTTGTCTTTCATGGTCTATATTAGCATGTATAAATATGTGCACGGAATAAACCTCTTGCAATGAATGTGTTGTGGCCCTTTCTTTTATCTTTTACAGTATGGGTAATTTAATGGTATTTTTCATTCTTTCACGTTCGAACCGTTCGAAAAGGGACAGAGTCCAACATCTTCACGTGAAAACTGCGTGTAGGACAGTTATCTTAAAATCCTTGGGTTAGTTAGGCCCACTTCACACGTATACGGATATTTTTGAATCTGCAAATTTTTCTTAGCCTGTGTAGCATGACGGTTTTGATGGGGAGCACAAACAAGCCATGGTAGGGATAGGGAAACTGCGAGGAGATTTTGTGTTGTACTCACAGTAAGAAATAAAAGTACAATTCAGAATCTTAAACGTCAACAAAGCGGCTTCCAAATGGCTCTAGAAGCAAAGAGACAGTAAATAACAAAACAAAACCACAAGTTGATTCATTTTTATTTCTTTTATGTCAAAAAGTGGAATTGAGGACATATTTTACTTATTTTCATACATTCTCTGAAATTAATTAAAAAGTCTTACAAACTCCGACAGAGTCTGGATAGCCTGTGGGGATCCCGGCGTCACAATAGACTGGGATCCCAGCTAACCGAGCTGCCTCAGTTGCAAGCTCAGTTGTCATGTAAGTGAAGACTCATACCCAGTTGCTAAAGGGTATGTACAATAAAAATCATAAGGGGCCGAAAATGGTCTCCTGGGGCACACCACTCGTGACAACAGGTCTTGAGGGAGGAGACGCGCAGTGCCTGGCAACAAGGAAGATGTTTCGTCTGATTTAGTACACTTTGTTTGCCATATTTGACGTAAATATCGTTTTGTTATAGCTATTCCGCTGGCCAAGGATACCACAGATTCATATTTGCTTTTTCCCGCCTTTTTTCCCCATAGTCTCGCACACAGTCGTCGTGCCTCGGGAAAGAGAACCTTTTGTATTTTCATTGGACACGAAAATGATATTATAATTTTCATTGACAGTTACATGCCCATTCACATATCAGTACTCAGCTGTGACGGACAGTGCGTGTTTTTACTACGGACCTGGCAGCAGTTTTACTCGATCTGTATTTAAAAATACAGCCTGTTGGTGAACGAAATTTGTTCCTTTGGTCAGTGGTTTGGTTTACATTGCATTTCGTTCGCCTCCCTCAGCGATTGATGGGTGTTTAATTAGGTGTTCCAACCCGTTTTCGAACAATTTACATCTTTAAAGGTAATGTGCTAACTTAGCGTTTTTATTTATTTATTTTTTTACCAGTTCGTCGTTGAAAAGTTGCATTTGTTCCACTCGTACTAGCGTATTTCCTCTCTTGTAGTCTCGCCTGCGGTATCTGTTGTAGTGTGCATTGATCGTTCACTGAATATAAGCTCTCGATGCGATCCTGATCGATTGACGATCCGCCATTTTCATTTGTTGTTGTTTACTTTAATGCAAGCTGATGGCTTAAATCTTATTGCTAGATTTTCGCTGCTTTCATCGATTCATCCATTCAGTGATAAAACTTGTCCATAGAAACGTGTGCTGCGTGTACTGACCTCCTCTTTCATGGCGTAAATGTGAATCATATCACCACATGGCCGGCCAATTTCTCGCGAATTTTGTTGGTGTGTGTGTGTTTGTTTTTTTAAACTTGGACTTGTACAAGAACAGCCAAGCTCTTAAATAAAGAGCTAACCAGTAGTATACGGTGTGTGACAAACGCAGACCGCATTCTTGCAAACTCACAGGTAAACAAGGTAATTAAACATTATTGTGAAATGCTTTAACAGATTCCCTATTCCTAAACTAGACTTTTAGAAGACTTAACGTTTAGGGATAGGGAATCTGTTAAAACATTTCACAACAATGTTTACCTCATTCACCCGCCAGTCTGCAGGTCTGCAGTCTGCGTTTGTTGTACACCGCCAGTCGTATGGCTAAAAGTGTAGGATATTATGTTTTGTTTTCTTCTACAGTGTTTAGTGTCATCTGATTTGTAGGTGGATAACGTTTGATATATAATTTTGCTATTTTTGTCCCTATTCATGGCACCCTGCTAGAAGAGCCTTTGCTTCACTTGCTGGATTTTGGTGCCCTCAGAAAAGATTGCGTGAATCATGTAAGCTCTTTTTTTAAACACGTGTTGCTTGTTGCTGTGATACAGTTGCAAAACCAGGCTTGATATCCATGTGCTTGGTACAGTAGGCTCACCTAAGACCATCAGTATATCAATAAACAGATAGTCGCCCTCAGAAAACCTATTTGGTGGTAGAGGACAAGATTGACTAGTCCAGAAAATAAGGCTGCAGTGACTTCAAAGGCTGGACACGATTTAGGTGGAGCCTCCTTTTTTTGCTCATCAATCAAGAAGACAAATAAGGCTCTGCTCGCATGGTGTATTTTTGCCAGTGCACCTTATCAGTGTGATACCCCTGGGATAGAGGGAGGTCCCAAGGGCTGAGGTGGAGACTTTGATCACAAGAATTTGCTTGTTTAACAGCCTGCTTTTTTTGTTCCATATTATAGCTGTCTCTGGTGTGAAAGTTGTCAGAAGGCTCTAAAGTTGTTTGTTTCAGAATAAGCTGATGTTTCTGCAAAAGATTAACGGTATGTTAATTTCTGACGAACCTCTGTTAAGTCACCAGTAGTAATTCCTAATAGTGTAGTGGTAAGGAGATGTCGCATCGAGGCAAAAGTGCGGGGTTCGAATCCTACATAGCACCCTTTCTTTAGGTATCCACAATTAGTTTACACTTTGTGTATTAAAGCGAGGCATTTGACACATTAATAAAGTCTTTATTTTTATTATTATCAAGCAGCAACTTGCCATTACCCCAAAGGTGACTGCTTAATAGGTTTTAACTCTGGGTGGGGGGGGGGGGGGGGTTCTCCTTTATATTAACCATATAGGTATGTGCCACCCCAAAGGGTATGGGTTTTGGACCTTCAACAATGTATTTGTTCTGAAAACGGGTATACACTTTGTCTATTTTGGTCTGGAATTGGGTATGGCTTTCGAGGGATCTACGGGAGTGTATGAACATATTTATCATTTCAGCTCCAAATGAGTAAGAAAGACAAAGAAATATGTGGATTCGAAGAATTTTTTTGTTTGCGCTCTAATCTAGTAATAATGACATAATTTCAGCCTTATAAGGCCAGGTCTGAAATCAGGTGTGGAAAAGAACATTTTTTGGTCTGAAATAGGGTCGGGATTTGGAAAACCAAGCAGCACACCCCCACCAAGAATTCCCAAGAGTATCCCCCAGGGTTTAACTGTACATCTCTGTTTCTTTGAGTGTTGCATAATGTTATTGATAGTTTAATTTGCTTCCATCTGCCATATTTATGAAGGGGTAGTGTCTATTATTTGGGGTTATGGCTTTTAATTCAAGAGTAAATACAGTGACTGTGTTTCTTCCACAGCCTTTGTAGAGCCTGACTGAGCCAACGAAATGCACATTATATCCATTTTCAATGAAAAACCTTCGCTAGACCAGTGAGCTGAAAAGTATGTTTTTTCTTTTTTAATAATTGAACATATTTTATTGATAACAATGCTAACCATTAAAATCCTATTTACAACTAATTCACTTTAAAAAAAGCTATTTTGTCAAAACACTATTTACAAGTCCTTTCATTAAAAAAAACCCCTTAGTCTTGATTAGAAAAAAATTCATTTAATTAAACAAAAATTATTCAAATTAAGAACATTTCATTTCAATTAAAACAATTCATTTTGATTAAAAAAAAAGAAACTATTTCAAGGGCAATTGCATTCTTACTAAGGAAATCACTGAAAAAAATCACTAAAAAAGAGGAAAAGTAGTTAATGCAACTGGAAAATCAAATTTTAGATAGTTCAGTGTTAAAAATATAATTAGCTGCCCTTATGGATGGGTTTTGAATTGTAATTTAGGTGGTTTTTGCTTTTTTGCTTTTTAGTTTTAACGTACAATATAATGTATACAAGTCATGGATAACTTAACTGGTAAGGTATAATTTAAAAACCTTTATGTTAGTTAATTGTTTGGATCTTGTGCTTTATAGGGTCGGTCGACTCTCAGTCAACATATCAGCCGAGTGTCGGTTGACTGTCGATTGAGTACCGATCGAGTATATTGCAAATATGTTTGTACATGCATGCTGGAGGTGCAATATGCATACTTTAAAGTATGCATTGTTTAACTTGCTTTATACAGTATTTAAATAATGCTTTATTTTTATTGAATTTATTACTTGAAGGGCTTTCATCTAATGCTCCAAGCTATCCATCATTTCCACTTAAAGAACAGTTGCTGAATGTATTGGAATCTAAAGAGGTTGATTTAGATGCTCTACTAAAGCTCCTTGGAGTAGAACTGAAAGCTTCTCAGCATCTCAAGACTGTTCATGAAGTAGTGAACACTTATGAAGAGGAAAATGGACAGCTTTCTTTACAAGCATGGGAAACTATATTTCAAGGGCTTGGATATTCAGAAGACTTTCTCCAAGTCCTAGCTCATTTCAATGAGCAACGCCGTTGTCAAGGTAAAAAGAGTGCAGTGTAGTGTCTTGTTTAAAGTACAAGAAACTGAAACTCTTTACACAAGTACACTTGCAGTTATATGTAGCTCGTAGGGTGCTGCATAATGGTGGTTGAACTGTATTAACTTTTTTGTTATCATGAAGTGCCTGTGCTGTGAATTTCTTTTGCATTTTAAACCCACTTTTTTTTCATATTCAATACCTTAGTTATTAAGTTGCTAAATGCCAGAAGGCACTACACATGTAGTAGGGTAGCCTGTTTTTAGAGATCCACATTCACGTTATAGGGAGCAGCATGCCAGTCATTCTTAAAGTGGCAAGTGGTGCCTTCTGAATGTCTCTGATCCCTGGTTATGTTCTGCTTGCATAAACAAATGAAAATAACAAAGGAATGCAGGCTAGGGTTTCAACACAGATTGGCACTGACAACTGATGAAACACATATTGGCAACTTTGCTCAGAGAAGTCAGCTACTTTTTTGCCTAAATTGAGAATTTTATCGACTTGAATGTACTTTTACCTTAATTTTAAAAAATTATTGTGCATTTCAATGTGCAATAATTTAAATAATATTTAAAAATATCCATACTGCTTGGATAGTTACAGTCCCACTCCTAAACTGCACCACAATTATGTTTGGGGTTTGGATAGTCACATGATGGTAGCTGCGAGAGAATGCCCGAAACACATTGGCAACTTTGCTCAGAGAAGTCAGCTACTTTTTCACCTAAATTGAGAATTTGATGGACTTGAATGTACTTTTTACCTTATTAAAAAATAATTATTGCACATTTTAATGCTCATTAGTTGCAATAATTTAAAAATATCCATACTGCTTGGATTGTTACAGTCCCACTCCTAAACTGCACCACAATTATGTTTTGGGTTTGGATAGTCACATGGTAACTGTGAGAGAATGCCTGGACAGAGAGTGGGATATATCAAACCCCCTAGATGCCCTCCCCGCCCCCCCCCCCCCACCCATCCCTGCCTCCGGGAATGAAACCCCTGGAAATGATAATATTATTACTACCGTCATAATGCATGGCTTGTGCATTAAGCATTGATGCCAATTCATTATAATTTCTATCCATTTGATTAATTGGATCTGTCAGTTCTATAATTATTTAGTATTAAAATAAACCCCTTGTGGTGACTGGTATACCAGAGGATCATGCCTGCAGCTGAGAGATTGTCCTCTTCTCGGCCAAATGTGAAATTTTGAGGACAATCTTTCAGCCAAGGGCATTATCCGCCGATATAGGAGCAAGCCAGAAGGGGTTTATTTATTTTATCCTCTGATTAATTTCTAACATGTTGGGAGATCTGAGAAAGTTGTGTCTAGTTCAAAATTTTAGTGTAACTGGATTACACAAAACAAGTTTGTTTTTATAATATTTATTACTGCTTCGATTTGAAATTATTAAGAAAATAAAAACTGAAAAGAGACTCACTTTGTTCACTTTGTCATACTTTTGCACCACTGAAAAATCGCAGGGCAAATATCGATGTGAATGGCGTGTATTGCCTGATACCCACCCTTCGATTTGCTACCACATGACCCAAATCAGCCCATAAATCATGTGAAAATTAATCAGTGGATTATAAGTGTACTTTATATGCATTGACAGTTATACCAGGGTTTAGACTCTACTGATGTAGCAGTGATATACATGCATGCATACTCATTGTCCTAATATTAATTTTTTAGTGATTGTAAAGTAATCAAATTGATTTTCTGGCTGTACAATGTACATGTAGGTCCTGCTGAATTAGCCATGGCCAATCTGCAGACCGGCACAGAGAAAAAAAATGATGAATCAGGGGCGTCGAGTACTGGTGAGTAGTCTATTGCTCATTAATTTAGGTGTAAAAACTTGCATTGCGTACTCTTTATTGGGCTGGCTGTGGCACCCAATCTAAAAATGAGTCACCTCGTCTGTGCAGCAATAAGGCAAAATGGCAGAGGGATGCAAGCTTTCTCTTCCAAAATGTGACAGCAAATTGAGCCTGTCACGTTTTATAAACATAGAATGACAATAAGTTATGGAATTACCAGTTAGATCAAACTAGTCACGTTATACTGTCATGCTATTACAGAGGGATTGGGGGAAGGGGGTGCATTGTGGAAATGTCACAGTTAAAAATAAGGCCAATCTTTTCTCATTTCAAAAGGCAGACTTGCCTATTTTTATTCGTAATTATAGTAGAAGTTACTACAGCCCCGACTTAAAAACGGTATCCACCTTTTTTGTTAGTTTTTGTTAGTTTGGGCCTAAAAATAGGGAGAAATGCATCACATATAGTTAGCCTTTTGGCTGAAGGTCCTCTTTTACTGAAAAAGTTAAACCTGTTTGGCTTTTGAGGGGAGGGGGCCACTCATTATAGAAATATACAAACAGATTTGGAACAAAAATAAAATTTTGGTGGAAACTTATTAGCCCTAGCTAAACTTCATAGTCATTCATAGTTGGGCTTATACCCCTGATTTTTATTGTTGGGGACAATCAAATTAAACTGGACAAGTTGCTACGCAGAACATATTTGGATGACTAATATCTTGCAAACTTGCAACAAAAACACCATTCTTGCATGGAGTTTATTACTAGTCATGACTGTTCATTAGCTATTGTTTCCAGACTCTAAAACAATGACCAGACTGGTAATTTACACTCATAAAAGTTCTCTGAAATTGGCCCCAGGACTAATTTAGTCAATTGTACAACTTCAAATGACAGTACGTGTATTCCTATCTCTTTCCACGGGGTAGGAGTACCTATACACTCAATTCGGAAAATAGTATAATAATATTATAATTTGTACTTCCAAAAATATGAAACCACGGAATTGCTCAGTTGACAGCCCAGTGTACCCCGATTATGGGGTCTTGTTTATGTTGTCATCTAATGGCATTTATGTACATGTACACTCTACCATGTATTATTAATGTACCTCACCAATTAACTCAGCAGTTATATTCAATCATTTCATGCCATCTCTTGTTCAAATTGATTTTGCATTTACATAGTTTGATATAATATTTCTTGGTTGATGTACTGTATTTTTATAGACAGAGGAAATTAAAATGGTAAATACACTTATTCTAATTTCGGAATAATTGAATTATTTATTTTCTGTCACAGTTGTATTTATGTACATTTAAAATATTGGTTTACTTATTAATGAGCCAAAAGCACATTCTGATTCAAGCACATTGAACTATGTGCTCATGAGCAAATTATAGTAATGTCTTTTTGTGTGTTGCTGTTAATGTTGAAGTGAATAGAAACATAACTAATAGGAAATGTGGCATGGTTTTTTTATTTTCATGCTTGCCAGCACACAATTCTGAACTGATTCATTTGTATTTATTATTCATTTAATCTATTACTCTTTCTCAGATTATGTGTCTCCTAAGGAAACAAAAACTGAAAAAGGTGGTGTGCATCATTATCAACACTCAGTGGCAATGGCAGCAAAATTGTCTGATCAACTTGCAATTATTGTTAATGAACTAGACAATAGTGCACTTGACACTGCAGCAGCAGCTGTAAAAGTGACAGAGGGACCCTTGTCTCCACCAGTTACACAAATGCCTTCATCTGGAGAACAGCCTTCATGGGGTTTGCCCATTTTTTCTCCTGAAGATACATGTATGCATTCAGAGGACCATTTAACAAACTTTTCCAGTCAAAGCTCTACTAGAGCCCCAGGGGCTGAAGTAGACGACAGTGGTTTTTTCTCAGTTCTGAACAGTGACGACAGTGTTATGTTGTCAGGTGATAATGATGCTTCATCTTCATCATCATCATCACTGAACAGCATTATCAAAACAGCTGAATGCTCAACATCATCTCAAACCGGTGCACCCATGGTGTGCCATGAAAGACCAGTGTCAGAAGCTATTGCACCAGCAGCATTGCAAACCAGTGAACCTCTGAGCATCTCAAGCCAGTGTGCATCGTTTACCACCAGTGTCTCAAACCAGTCAAATGAATTGGTTGATAGCCAGTCACAGTCATTTGACAGCATCTGCAGTGAAACAGACCAGCAACAGAATGAAACATCTGAAACTGAAGAAGGTTACAATGCAGGTTCATCTTTCTCAATAATGTCTGGCCCATCTATTTCCAATCATGGGTCAGAAGCTTCTTCAAGAACAGCAACTACATTTAATACAGCAGCATGTTTTCCTCCAGCTGGACATTGCAATGGAACAAAGAATTATGATGCTTCGGGAAATGTTAGTCTTGTTGAAGAACTGCAAAAGGTAAATTTTATTTGCTAATGAGTCTTTTTTAATAATGGTATAATTGCATGTGGTTTTTGGTGATTTGACCATTTTTGAGGCACTTCTAATATGCCATGGATTTTTTTGTTTCATCTCTAGAAAATTGAGGAGCTTCATGCAAATGTTATTTTCCGAGTGGAGGTAAATCTGCTCAATTATGACGTAATTATTTTAATACTCATATCTATTGTAGTATTTTTAACAGTTAAATACCCTAATGTGTTGAATCACTCCTGGTATTTATGCCTATATGCAAAACTTGCTATTACAATTAGCTATACTGTTTTACTGTTACCTTTTTATCGAAAAAGGCCCGGTAATGTGTGGAGTTCAAATTATGCTGGCTTCTTTTTAACCTAATGTACTGTGTTATCAACTACCGATCTTTGTTTCAAGAAAGCCTCTTGTGGTAAATCTTTTTTGTTTTAATTATTTATGTTATTTGGTAAATTTGAAGGATTGATGATGATGATTTTTGTTATAATTTTATATTTTTAATCGATAATTTAGAGGTTACAGAACCAGATGTTAATTTGTCAACATGTTCAAGATCGAAACAGCCATTTGCAGCAGGCATTGTTGGTAAGTCAGCTAGATCTCTTGGCTATTAAAATTTCGAATCTATGCAATCTATTTGCCAGCAAATTCACTGTTAGAAGCACTAGTACAATTTAAACCAATAAGGTGTTTATGGTTGTTACACAATGTAGAACATGTAGCACTAACATTAAAGAGGCACTTACCGTCCAGTGTAGTGGAAGATCCGGGGAGCCTGGGGACCTGGACCCTCCTTTGCCCAAAGCTCCAAGGCCTCAAAAATTTCCAGTGCGGTGAGTTTATTGGAGATGAGTTACTTCAAATTGTGTAATGGGAGTGTGAAGAAGTGAGAACTTATAGACTGCCAAGGTAAAATTCAGAAAAGGGAGACCATTATAATAAATGCCAGTAACTGACCTTAGAGGTGCTTGGAAAATGAAGATCATTGTATTTCAACCATGACAATTAAAGCTACGAGGACTTTCAAGGCCTCTCAACCTTAACCTCGCAGCCTTTATTTAAGTTCCACACCATTCCTTTTCTGCCTTCTAACTCTCATGTTAATGTGACGAGAGGAAGGCAGTTCAAGTTAAAATCTTCCCTTATTTTTCAAAATAAAATAAAATCTTACGGTATCTTGGGAACAGTGCATCTACTATTCATCAGACTATTACGGAAGCCTTTAATTTATAACTGACGGTGTAAATGTTAATTAAAAGCAAATGCATTAGCTGAATGAGCCACGTTTTGTCAGACAAATGATTGCAAATATTTGAATTCAAATTTAGATTGTTTTGAGTGGGAAGCCTACCTTGGGTTTAACTGTTTTGTGAAGATATACAGCTTCTACAATCGAAATGTCAGGGTCAGTTTTGTCCAGCTGAAGGACACTCCCATAGTTGTGTTTCTATACAGTGTAGAGTAGCTAGCTATGCACATGTAGTTCAGTCTGTAAAGTTGTCTTTCAGTACACAAAATCTTTAACTGCATGGCAACCAACAATACACTTTAATTGCAAAAAAAGAGGTACTCTATTTGGTCCAATTAACATGAACGTAATTTATTCATCAACTGATTGAATTTTTCGTACAGGAATGCAGGTCTCGATGTGCTCGATTAGAAGAGCAAATGGAAGAGGTATTTGTTAACATACATATCCTAGTGTCTTATTACCGTGTGGCACGAAAGGTTTGCAGGAGTTTATTTTTTGCAGATTGGCAATTTTTGTGTTTTGCGGGAACTAACTGAATGATTTTTGCGATTAGGACAGATTGTTTTTTTTTTGCTGGGAATTAATTTTAGTAATTTTCACAAAGTAACCAGTACTCAGAATTGACTGATATTTTCGTTTTTATTGAGCACGTGCAATAGAAATACATTAATTTTTCTTAAACAATAGTACAGTGTGTGTACCCTTTTTCCTAAAACAAGTAAATCATTGTATATCGTTTTGTTTTTGAATGAAAGAGACAAGTTGTAATTAAACAGACGTGATTTCTTACCACTGTATTTTTGTGTAGCAAATTTAAGCTAGAGAATATTTACTCTGGAGTAAATTTTTGCGGCAAAAATGTTTGCAGCAAATTTATTAGCGGGAACTTATTTTTGCCAATCACTTGAAAAATCACAAAAATAAGAACCCGCAAACATTTCATACCACACGGTATATCCAACTTCTTACTAGATGATTATAAGTCGCTGTTGTACTAGAGACATTTGGAAACAAAATGTATTCACAGTAGTGTCAAAATTCAGCCTGTTAGCTCTGATCACTCTATAGACATCCCTCTAAAATTGGCTTGGATTGTAGATGTTATAATCCAAGCTATTTAAGAAGGATTTTTATAGAGTCATCAGAGCAAACTGGTGCTTATACCTCCTCGCCAATTTGCACTAACAAGCTGAATTTTTACAAGTAGACATTTCTCATCTTGTTCTTTTTGGATATGCCAACCTATCCAAAAATTTCACAAATTTCAATTTTTGTGACACCTTTTCTTTTCTCTTCTCTGTTGAGTAGACAACTGATTCCTTGGTGTGGCAGAGCAATAATAATATAATTATTGTATTTTACCTTATTTCCAACCCCGCCATTAGCCATTATAAGATAAATACAAAGTTAAGTGTCTTTGACAGACTTTTCTTGTAATCAGTAGAATTAATATACACTGTTTCGTCTACATGTAATTTTTTCTGTTATACTTGTCAGGAGGGGTCAGCACTCTCTGCTCTTAATACCTCGAGTTTTGATCTGCATACTTAACATTTTTTTATGCCATGATTTTTTTCAGTTTACAGTTTTTTTAAATCGAAGTACAGAGTTGGAGGCTGAAAGCCAACGGTTAATCAGGATGACCCAAGAGGTAATTTTGAGTATTAATGTTGACGATCAACTATCAACTGCACTGAATTTGGCAACAGGAAAAATTTGCTGACTTCTCGTAATTATATAAAGCCTGATCAGTGCTCAATCACATACGTAGTCTTTTTTTTTGTAACGTCACTAGCATCGTCATTAAAGTGGTGGGTGCATATGAGTGTGATTTTATTCCAAACAGCTTCAAAGGCTTATTGTGTCTGGAGAGCGTAGTCCTGATTTTATCACTAATTGCCCGTATTTATGGCTTAATTTTGTCATCATAACTCCAAAACTGTCCGATTTGACCTGTCCGATTACCAGGAGCTTGTAATTGGACAGTTCAAATCAGACAGTTAAAGAACCAATGAAAATCAAGCAGAAAATGCCAGTAGCCAATGAAATTTGACTACATAGCACATGATAACCAATCAAAATCAATGAAAAAATAGTGATCTGGTAAGCTGTCAAGCTTCAACTGGAAAAGGAAAATGGATGAAACTAAATTGTCCAGTGACTTTTATTTACATTAATAAATATTCCAAGACTGCGATTCTCGCATTTTTGTTATTGACACAATTAATTGGTAATAAGACTGTGTGGAGTACAATTCAGGGAGTAGTAGGGCTCCTAATTGCAAATCGGCCTCGCGTATTACTCGCCCGATTACTCCCCGAATTCTACTCCACACAGTCTTATTACCATTACTTATCGAACGTTTTTCCGTTGTGCACGCCACATTGTTTGTCCCCGCACAATTTTTTCAAGGGCTTTCCGTAGGCCTTTACAGCCTCACTTTCGAGTTTCACCTTGGTAATTCGTTTAAACAAAAGTCACGTGAATAATCATGCAGTAAAATCACTACGTGTCGGACGCTCTCTCCCTTAATTTGTAATAACTGCTAGTATTATTTTTAGGTAATTTTCGTTGTGAGCCTGCAACAGCTTAATGTAGGTCCATCTAAATGCAATGGAAAATTTATTCTACATATAAGCCTCCCCCAGCTATCCCCCTTCTCTTTTAGGATAATCGAGATATATCAGATATATGTGATATATCGTATCCCCATTACAAAGCTAAGCCCAAGGAACCCCTAACGCAGTCATAAACGTATGTAATGTATAATCCTACGGCTTTTAACTGCAATAAATTTTAAAATATTTGTTGATTCTCCTTTATTATAGTGCGCTGATTCAAAGCAAGAGGAGTATGACAGGCTACAAGAGGTATTGAAATTATGTGAACCAAACACTATACTTTACTGGAGGGTATAAAAAAGACTATTAGTACTGACCACAAAACAACTGATGGGTTTCTGCCTTAAAGAAAAATTTTACAACATTTTATATCTGTGTGGACAGCACATGCTCAGTAGGTGCCCTTAAGTGAGGCCGTAAGTTACTATGTAAAGCAGAAACTTACGAGAGTGTAAAGTATGTTCCATGCAACAACCGTAAGTGTATAAAGGATTCGCAATTGCCCTACTTAAGGTTTTAAACAACCTGGGCCAAGGTCTTTTCAAGCACGTCGTTGCGACTTGCTCTATTTTTAGTATCTGGGAACACAGATCGCTTCGTTCTTTCGTACTATGTTTTCCATTATTTAGAGGTAATAACTTTCAGAAAACTTACAGCTGATACCAGTCGAAGTGTGTAATACAGGATATCTCTGGACTTAACCCAACGATTCACGTCGTTAAAACACATATGAAACTAACAATACAGCTACACTTCTTGTGCTTCCTATCAAGAGCTAGGGTCGTCGGGAAAAGTCAGAAATTTCTCGCGAGAACTGATTATAAATTGCCTATTTGATTATTGGTTTGACAGATGATATCCTCCCCTTTACCCAACTGAGGCTAACCGTTTCATAAAGGATTGACTGTAGTAAGATATTTCTTACTTGAGTGTGTTTTACTACTTTATGTATTTTGTAGAGAAGAAGAATTGAAAATGAGTCACAGGCTGTGCGGATGAGCAACCTGGAGCGGAAAAATGAAGAGGTGAGGCGTGTCAACTAGTCGTGAACCTTAGCCAGTTGGCCATTTCCTAGTTCCTCAGGGCCTCTGTATCGAAGACGAGGTTAAGTGCTCAGCTATTGATATGGAAATGATTTTTCATTCTCATGCAAATTAAACTCATTTTCACAAGAAAGGTTGTGGCACTTGGCCTCATTTTGAAAGTGATGGTTTTCGGAACTCGGAAGCGGCCTATTGTCTTCGTCCACTCTTTTATTGCTTAAAGTCAATGCGAAATTCTTGAACTCAATTCTTTTGTTTTGTGCGCGTGTGTCTTGGTTTGATGCGTAGCTTCTTAAATGAAAAAAAAGACCTGTTGAGGAAATTCAACTGTAAAGTTAATTAGAAAAATTTTATGGTCGAAATGGGAATTGTACTAACGGATAAAGATAAAAAAAAAATTAATGGTAACTGGTATCCGATATCCAAACCACCTTCGCGGTGGTGAATTCTTTCACTTTCACTTCGTAAATCATTAACGTGTTTGAGAAAAAAATCTGTCCTTGAGGATAAGGAACCAACTTTGATGCGAGTATTGTTATAAACAAAAGGTTCTTGTTTTTTGTTTTTCTTTATTCAGTTACAATCCCACTTGGTTGAAATGGGAATTGCGATGACGAATAAAAGTGAAACTATCCGAACGCAGCAAGAGGTAAAAAGGTCTTGTCCTGAGTAGAAATGAAGTCTTTTGTAGAGGTGCTATAGGCTTTTAAGTAATATTTCCAGGTTACCCTTTTTAAGCAATTTCATCATTTACCAAACGATCTCAGAATTGACTGAAATGCTCAATAGCTGTTTCAAAGGTTAGAAGAACTCATGACAAATACAGAAGACCTTAAAAGTATCTCGGATGGGCACCACTCAAGAAAATAGGCCATTTCTGAGTTCCAAAATCTCTCACTTTCAAAGCGAGGCTAACTGCAAAACCTTTCTCGTGAAAATGAGTTTAATTCGCTTGACAGTGAAAAATCATTTTCATACCAATGGCTTTGCATGCACTTTCCTCGCCATGAAACAGAGGTTTGGGATAACGTGGAAATGGTCTATTAAAACCGATTGCTTTCAGTTGAAGTTGAAAAAACAAACAAACAAAACAAAGCAAGGCGAAATCAGCAGTTCGCTTTATTCAAGTTTATGTGGCGATAAATTACATCAGTATAACCTACCCCTCCCCCAACTCAGTGGTAACACTAACTTCTCAATAAGGACCAAATGTTGGGTGAGGGGAGTCAACTTTTGGGTGCCACTTTCCCGATATCTTACACTGATTCGATCATTTTGCCAAGCTGCCTGGAAAATATATCTTTATTGCTGGTGTTCTTTTCTTCACAGGAATGTAACTGGTTGAGCGAGGTATGAGATGTTTTATTATTACACCATTCGTAGGTCCCTAATTTCTCCCTTACTTGTACTTCACAGGAGAATTTTAGGATTATTCAAGGCCGGTCTGGTTAAAAATGATATTCTGTCTTCAAACAGAAACAGACATTTTAATTCTGACGGACAAAAGAGATTAAAAAACGCAACGTGTAGACAAGATAATATATTTTGCTTTGCAATTAAAAATGCCTAGGTTTGAACGGGCTACAACCTACTTCTCAGAACGAGTTGTTTAATTAGCAAACGAAACAATTTTTCAGTTTTGTGTTGCAGCAATCGTAGACTACGAGTAGTCCCCATTTTTCCTCAGGGATAGTAGAGCGAGCGGAAAGCGTGAAAATCACCCCACGCGAGAAAGGTGAGACGCGGTGGGGAGAGAGAAAAATTTCGTAGTCTACAGCAATCGCTTTACAAAGTAAAATCGAATGCCAGAAAATTTATCTTAACTGCTGATCTTCTTTTGTTCGCAGGAGTGTAACAGGTTGAGAGAGGTAGGAGATGTTTTGCTAGTTTTTATTATTACATTCGTGTGTGTAATCAACTGGTGTCGAGTGAAATTAGGGAATAATTTCACAGGCGAGGCAAATTATTAGGATTTGGACAAAACACAAGTGAAATTATTTCCTAATTTCACGTGCATACCATCTGATTACCTATTAATATCATGGGTGACGAATTACGTTCGAAATCGGGGGTTTTTGACTTGTTTAACCTGGTTTTATCGATCGAGATTGACATCTTTGTTCAAAACATTTTAAAACAAGAGACGTACGGAAGGTTGCCATGGCAATTTTGTAATTTCACATATGAAATTATAAATTAGTATAGGTAATAGCATGATTAGTAGTGATCTTTGGCATAAATACCACGAGTGATGTTTCGAAATTGTTATACGTAATTTCACGAGCCGTTAGGCGAGTGAAATTTGAGACGATTTTGAAATATCACGAGTGGTATTTATGCCAAATATCACATACAAATCATGCTATTATTTGTTTATACTACTACCGGCAAAAGGTTTGTAATTTTCACATGTAGGTATTTCAAATTAAGCTGAAATACCACTGCTCTAAGCCAATCAAATTGCAGAAATTTCTCATGTAGTAGTATAAGTATAAGTAATAGCATGATTTGTAGTGATATTTGGCTTAAATACCACGAGTGATATTTCGAAATTGTTATACGTAAATTTGAGAAAATTAGTGGTATTTATGCCAAATATCACCGACAAATCATGTTATTATTTATTTATACTACTAACCTCAAAAGGTCTGTAATTTTCACATGTAGGTATTTCAAAGTAAGCTAAAATACCACTGCTCTAAGCCAATCAAATTGCAGAAATGTCTCATGTAGTAGTATAAAACGCTGAAATTTCGCGCCAAAATTAAGGAGCAATTCGTCACCCATGATATTAAGCATGTAAACGTGCACCCTCGCTAGGATATAGTTTCGAACCCAGGCCTAATAGCCGTGCGCTGGGTACAGCGAACTCAACCGAATGACCATTGGTTGATCAATTAACGGATACTCCCACTGCAATAAACCTTTTTGACGAGAGAAAACAAGATTCACCTCAAATCTTTTTCACTGGAAAAACTAGACCTTTTACAGAGATAACAATATGTCTATAAATTTTTAATTTGTAGACTTTTTATAAAGGGGCAAATCTTTCCCCCTTTCTCAAGGAGACTAAGGAAGGCTCTGCTCGCAGGGTGATAAACAGTGGCGGATCCACGGGAGGGGCCCGGGAGGCCCGCCCTCCTCCTTATGTTTAGACCAAACTGAGGCCCAAAGGGCAGAAATTTTTTTTGGACCACTCCCCCCTCCCTCCCCTCCCTTATCTCAAGGTCTGGATCCGGCACTGGTAAACGTGTGCGTCAATGTTAAACTCTGATCCTCATGTGAGCTATGATACGTAAGAAAATAAGGGATTGAATTTTGTCCGAGCATTTTGGTGTAAGCATCATATATATAATTATATTAGAGCGATTTTCGTATGACCTTGGGATGAAAACGCTCGAACAAAACAGAAACAACAAACGAACGGAAATAGAGCGATTTGATTGGTTTATCGAATGGATACAAACGCGCGTGGCTTTTGGTTCGTTAAGCGAACGCTCGGGTTAAAAAAAGGTTCATGCCCGAGAACTTTCAAGAAATCAACCGATACTTCGCTTTGACGTCATACTGGAACACGATTGGCTAATCGAACAATGCCTTCTCTATATTAGAATTTTCTTTTGCGGGAAAACGAAGAGGCCATGTATTGATTTTTCCATCCATTGGCTGATAAAACAAATACCGAACGCTCACTGAAACCATTTTTCAAGGTCATACGAAAATCGTTCCAACACTTTTAAGAGTTAAAACTCTCGTGTTGTCATTGACCCCCTTTCTCGGTAGCTATTTCATTCCACACTCACAACATCCTGATAACTATGTAAGCTTTTAATTGCTAGTTTTATTGGCACTATGTAAACTAAAATATTGAAACTCTTTCTGGTTGCCTTCATAGGAGTGTATATGGTTGAGAGAGGTAAGACATGTTTGATCATTACATTTGAGTAGCGCGTTAATTTTAACGTGCCTGTGATCTTTTTGGGGGCTTATTATTGACTCTTTAATTTATTCTTTAACACTTGGTATTTTTACTTCACAGGAGTGCGAGTGGTTGAAAAAGGTATGGCATGTTTTATCGTCAATTTGTAAATTAAATCCCTGATTTTTAATCACTCAGTTTTTTCTCTCTGAACTCTTTATATCTTTAACTCCACAGGAACCTCACAGGTTAAAAGAGGTATGACATGACCTGTTTGATTATAACAGCAGTAAGTAAGCGGCTAGAAGCGCGCGAACCTCGATATAATCATAACTATGACAAAATTCTTAAATCTGATTGGCTATCAACTGCTCTGATTTCAGCCTTTACACTACCACATGAGAAATTTCTGCAATTTTGATTGGCTTGGAGCAGTGGTATTTCAGCTTTGTGGGTAGTAGTATAATTGATTAGTATAATTGATTCAAACGTCGCTCTTCACATGCATTTAACTCTCGCATTAAGTTCGGCCCATGCGAAATTCGACGTTTGAAACGGGCCTAAGTGTAACTGGAACTGTGCATCATTTGCACTTAAGTCCACACAAGCTTGTGCGTGAGTTTAATTTTTGAGATTGTATTACCCAGATTGACCGCGTAAATATACAACTTTGCTTTTATTGACCACTGAATGATCGCAGAAAATCTTTTTTTTTTGGTAGACAATCAGGACTCTTAGAATGGTAATCGATCAGTTGGATTCTCAGAACGCTTGCATGATAGCGGATAATCAAACAAGTGACAGTGCTATGTTAAACTGCTCATTCCAGGTTTGTATTATGCTATTCAATAGCAGAGCCGAACAGTGGCACAGGCGGATCCCCAAAGCGTGTTTAAAAATAGCACAGCGTACAGCCTGCGGTTTTCTTTTCTTTTTTTTTTGGACATTCGATGTATCCCTAAGCGAATGGAAAGCTAAGCTATGCTTATATAGTTTTCAAACTATGCTCGTGGCAAGAAACTAATTGCGTAAGTTTACACTGATACATTTCCTGAATTTAGACATAGACGATTGAAATATTGTTACTGTTTGCTTTCGACCTTGACGCCGTGAAAGCGTTTCCAGCGACGTATTTTGGAAAATAAAGCACGAGAAACAGAGAAAAAAGTTCAACCGCTCCCCCCGCCCTGCCCCTTAGTGCCACGGCTTGGGATAGTTTTGCTTGTACGTCCAAGGGTTGATTAAACGACACGACCGTGAGTTCTTGTGGGTAGCCGTTAAATTCTTTGTAATTCGGTCATAGAACCACAGAATGGATCTAAAACCTCGAAACCTTTAACCTTTTTTCTTTTATGACAGAAGAGTCGTTTCGTGGCTGCATGAGTTTGCAATGTTTTATTAAATTACCCATAATGCTATGCGGTTTTGCCTCAAAGGTTTTCCGACAACGATACTTTTTAATGCGTTATTGACTAAATGTGAGGTCAAGATGGCTGTATATTTACCCGAGTCCGCACTTCCCATTACCTGAATTTTCTGTCGAAATAAGTTGATCCTGTTGAACGTCACAACATGGAAACGTTCTCGATTATCAAAAACATTTGGGATCTTTTCTCTTAGCATCACTTGATATATGTTGCATAAGCCAGTCTCTAGTTCAAGCTGAATTCCTCGTGTCTGTGTGACAAGTAAAAAAGGGAGCTCATGGGCGAACCTGGAAGTCCTGCGTGGGTTATATCTTACAATGTCTTTTCTAACGTCCCTAGTCTACTTCAGGCGAAAGAGGGGCTGATGATGTTGCACATATTTCTGGGTCCAGCCAGCACTCAGGTAAACAAACTAAGCGATAATAATAAGTGACCTTGTAATTGGTGTTTATATTAGCTTACCGCGGTGAAGAAGATATCAACACGTCTTTCTACATACCCCCCCTCCATCACAGATAGTAACAAACCTTATTGCCTGATAGTTTTTTGTGAATGTTAACGATGTTTGAATTCTCTACCAACGTGGTCTCTGTGATGTATTCTATAATTATAACCAGTAATTTTGAAAAGGTGAAGTTGTACTCAGTCCTTCGGTGCTAACAGTCTCGTGTTCCATTTATTTAAGTGTAAAGTAAGTAGCGTGTAAAGATCTGAAAACGTCGCCATCGAAACTCATTTATCAACTACTTAATGTTTTCAAAAGAGTTTAAGAGTCCACTGATTCTTCTTCTTCTTTTTCTTCTCTTGTCAGACTCTGGGGATTCTAGTGATGACGACCTGTTTGAAGATGCCGTAGAATACTTGTGAAAACTTCTAACACTTCTCTTCCAACTGACCCTAAAAGAAAAGCGTTGCCATTAATGGCATTATTAACAACACCATTGCGTGTTTCTAATACAGCTATTTCGAGAAAGGTTGTCGGAAAAAATGTGCACGCGACAACCCCGAAAGGTAATATGGGATATGATTAATGCACTGTTCCTGACACTGTACCTGTCGAACCTACTTTTCTTACTTTCGCTTAGCACTCGCAGACATATGTCCATGGCCTCTCATGCCATTGTTTCAAATTTCTTTGAAAAACAGTGAACTCAAGACCACCCACAATACATTTCGGGGTTGTCGCGTACACTTTATCCGACAACCTTTCTCGAAATAGCTGTATACAATGGGTCATTTCCGTGTTCCAAAAACTCTCCCTTTCAAAACAGGCTAACTGCAAAACCTTTCTTGGAAAATGAGTTTTATTTGCGTGAGAATAAAGAATCATTTTCATATCAATGTCTTTGCACTTAGCCTCGCTTTGAAACAGAGGGTGAGGGCTACTCGGAAATTTTAATTTATTCGATGGACACGCCTTCGATTTTCCACCCAAAATATACTTAAAACAATCAGAATGGCCGTGGAAGCTTCAAGGCCGTGGAACTCTTAGTGGGAAAGAAAACGCGAAACTAATTTTACCCCGATAACTGGAACACGAATATCCACCACGAACTCCCCAGCTGAAACAAACAAACAAACAAAGAGTATGTCTTTTGAGACGAACGGTTAAATGATCCAGTAGGACATGCCAAAGAAGCGTGTTCCATCTACGTTGCAACCGAAATTTTTAGGAATCTCCGAGCTTGGTTAATGGTAAACACCCACAATATTCTGCATCGTTAACCATCGTAGCTGAAATCAATCATTTAATACTAGGTATTGCTAAGTAGACTTTATCAATGTAGATATGAGCGTTTTGTAGGTACTTTCATGTATTCATTTTCAAATGTGGTTTTACCTTGTACCTTCATAAATCTTGACAATAGGCTGCGAACATCTGTTTGAACAAAATGGTTTTACTTTACCTGTAAGATACATTACAACTTCTTAGACAAAAGAAACTGGGCAATATTTCTTAAACGAAATTTTTCTTACTAGAATGTTTATAACGTTTTCTATGCCAAAGTTTTTTAGCTCCTGGTTTTTGTGTTCGTTTTTTTAAATTTTTTTTTTTTTGGTTCTAAAGAATTGAAAATGAAATAAAATATAAATATTTAGGAGTAGGAAGGACAATATAGCATATATTATAGAGTATATAATCAATAGAAAATATTTGATATCCATAGTATTTAAGTGATTATTTATTCCATTAAATACTATATGTGTATGCAGAAATTAATTTAAAGGCTAAATTTCAGTCGAACTAAATTTACAAGGAGAAAAATGTACATCTCGGTCAAACTGCAAAATACGTTATAATAATACGTTATAATAATTTATACGTTATATATACGTTATAATAATTTATCCATTACTTGCGGTACATGAAAAGTTCGGCGTCTGAATCAAAGCCGTTCCACAGTCGATCTAAAGTCGAAATGTCTGGTCAGGCTAGGCGGAAAGAACGGCTGAGCTGTTCCAAATTGAAACAGGCGTTCCTAATTGATTCAGACGCCGAACTTTTCATGTACTTAATTAAATGTATTTGAAAAGTTCGTCGTCTAAACCGGGTCTTAACCAGGCCTAATTTTTTAGTGCGAAATCCAGACGTAGGCTAAGGAGTACGTAACGGGTAGAGAGCTGAGCTCTTCAAGTATGTCTTTTCGAGAATCCACTGCACTGTCCGACATTTCCGAAGGTATTCCTAAGAAGTTCGTCTCCCAAACTTGCTAATGTAGAAGTTTGGGAGATGAATTTATTTGTAAATTCACGAACTTGATAAAGTTGTTATTGTCGTTGCTAGACATTAAAGTAAAGCTACCGTTCCATAAAATATATGTTTAAAACATAAGATTTTGTACATGTAATGTAAAGTAGCAGCTTTTAATGTGGCTGAATAAAACTTGTTGATATCTTGGCCTTTTGCTCAGACCGTCCAATGAACCTTCCGCAAATAGAGCAGCTAATGGGATGCGGACCACTCCGAATAGGGAAGCGGAGGGGGGGGGGGGGGGGGGGGCTCAACAAAGTTCTATATGGGCAGGCTTCGCCCCGAAGTCCAACCCCTTACCCTTTTTTTTATATACCATTTTCCATGGTTCATACAATCTTGAAAAGGTCTTGAATTTTACTAGTCGTCTTGAAAAACTCCTTGAATTCGATTTAGGTCCTTGCAAAATAGTTGGTTTCTTTACAAGGTCTTGAAACTGAAGTCCTTAAAATTCACAACCTTGTCTACACCAGACACCTTTTACTGTAAAATTAGAGTTTTTTTGCCGAGGAAACTTTGGCTCGTCCTCGTTGTAAGAACTTGTAAAACTTACCGGTAACGTAAAAACATTTTTGTGAATGAACAATATTATATTTCTGTTTCTTTGTTTCAAATGCTATCTCTGTACCTCAGATGCAATTGCAAGTCATATCCAGTCATTTTGCAAAGTCTTGTTGCGGAAAGTAGTGTAAAAGAAATAATGCGATCAACGATGACTGGAGTAGTAAAAATCGTAAATGACTCCAGGAAGTGTTTTAGCCAATAGGATTATCAAAGTGGGTAAAGAAGGCCGATTTATTAAATCAATCTTAGTCCTTGAAAACTGTCATTTGTCCTTGAAAAATCCTTGTAAAGTCCTTGAAAGCTGTTTGTCTGAAGTTGCACGAACCATGATTTTATACAGAAAAGGTACCCCTTTCGTATACCTTCTATTGACAAATGGTACCCCTTTCGCATACCAAGGTTAGAACGCTGCATCCCTTTTAGCTGCTGTGAAAGTATGGTCTTTAAAATATGTATGAATCACTAAACCAGTACGTTTTCTTGTCTTTGTTTCACTGCCCTAAAATATGTCTGTTAGTTCTTTATGGTCCTTTTCACAGACCGCATGCAATGACAGATTTCCCTACCCTTTTACATACTTCAACCAATGAAACCCCTACTCTTTCATATACCTGAAGCATGGAAAAGGTACCCCTTTCGGGCAGAGCCTTCCCGATTAGGCCATCATAGGGAGTACCCCCCCAGCCCCCGAAATCCCTACGTTTTCATATATATGTACCTGAAGCCTGAAAAAGGTAATCATTTCAGGTGGAGCCTCACCGTGTAGGCCCTTATAATAGTGAGTTTACGCCACAGGACGGCAGGAAGAAGAGGACGGCAGAACGCTCGTGTGTGACAAACGTGACAAGGCTATTTCTTACGTGTTTTGTCGTGATCTTCACTTAACATCAATGTTTTCTGGTCTTTTACAAAAAGGTCTGTTTAAAGGAAAGTGAATTTTGGCGAAAAGTTATTTCAAACAAAATTATTGTCACGCTTGTCACACAAGGTTTGCCGTCTTCTTCCCTCTCCCGTCCTGTTGCGTAAGTTCACTAATGGCCCCCGGGGGACATTCTTTAATAGCCTTCAACAGGCCATATTTGAGCGGTATTCTTTCTGATAGCTGGTTGTTTGCGCCAAATGAAGGGAAAAACGAACGCTAAGTTTATAGAGTGCTTCTTATACTCTTGCTTCTATTTCGTCATCAGCCAAGGAGGTACGAGAGAGTGCAGCGCATGCGTGAAATCAGTTGTGTTGTTCTTGCGTTGAAGAAGGCCGTCTTTTACCGCTGTGGAGTACTGTTTTATTGTTTTGTCGACGTCTAAGAAAAAAATTCATCGACGTACTTCTTAGTTCTCTTAGCTATTCTTCTCGACATAACCTACATGTAGCTAAGTGTGAAGTATCGTCTTTCGTTACAGTGTTTTCCGTTTTTTCCGCTTTTTTTTCAGCATGAATGAAAGCCAGGCCGCCGCTGAAGGCTAAAGGGTCCTAAAGCGCCAAACAGAAAGAACAGGCAACTCCTGCTGTTCATGATGAGGATGACTCTGGTCAGAACACCTCACCAACCATGCTTTCAATACTTAGTGCTTTAATACCGCCAGCTACGCAGGCTATGTGAATTCTTAACCGACAACAACGTGACCTTTTCGCCGGACGAGGACATCAGAAGATCATTTTCCGGGATAAAAGGAAAAAAATCAGGCGCCGGTTTCCCCTTGTCTCGCAAACAAAAGGGAAGAACGATCTCCTGCTGATTAAATAAAATGAAATAAAACCAAGAGCTCACGGAGACCATGAACAAATGGTTCCGCTGAATTCGCGCCGGCTTTTCCCGCGCATTCCCGCCCAATCTCGATCCCATCTCGATCAATCTCGGCTTAGCTGTCGGCTTACAATCGGAATTTCATTGGACACGATGATCATTGGTCTACATAAAAAATAGATAGAACAGGTACATTTACTATGACCAAAAGCGGCGTCTTGGTATTTTTAATGGTTCCTTGATCTTTTTAGAGGCTCTTTCTCCAGTCTTGTTAGTTGGTGTTCAAGAGATATCGAACATAAGAGGTACAATAAGTTTGATATTGAGATTCCTCTATAACTTAAGGTTCGTTACTTGTAAGCTTAACCTTAACGTTTTCGCTAAGCTTAGATCCGCTGCAAATCATGTTTTTATTAGCTCAACTGTGACATTTGCAACGTTTGCAGTCAACTCTAATTTTCCGTTGTAATATTGCAAAGGGAAACGGGGCCTCTGCCA
This sequence comes from Porites lutea, assembly GCF_958299795.1. NCBI lineage: Eukaryota > Metazoa > Cnidaria > Anthozoa > Scleractinia > Poritidae > Porites > Porites lutea. The sequence continues at coordinate 8,433,167 of NC_133201.1, forward strand.
GCAAGAAAGGAGTTTAATTATATAAAGTTTGTCGTATTGCAATACATGTGTAACATATATTAAGCGTACGATATCGTCGTCGATTAAGAAGCAATGATCATAATTGCAATTATCACTAAAACTTGATTGTTCTACCACATTTATCTGCTTTTAAATACTTTAGAGTAAAAGCTCACACGCCTTCTTTTCTTTTGGTGGTATTGCCTTTCTCGACGTAGAATTGTGCGCGTGAATTTTTACAGCAACACACAGTCCGTGCATACCTCGCAAATTATTCACGGCAGCTGAATATTGAGTTTTGTTGTTCGGTGTAGCTTGGACTTGTGAAAAAAGACACAAATCACTGGCAGAAACATTAATATAAACTATACAGTAACATCAGAAGCCCTCTGATCGGAAGCAATAAAGGTGCTTCAGGGTTTGAGAGGTTTCACACTTCTGCATTACCGAGTTTTTTAAACAAGTAGCAAATTGCTTCGCTAGCACATTTTTTTTAAAGTTTAAAACACAGTACTCATTTTAGTACCCCTTGTAATAGCACTGTAGCCCCTGTAGCTTCAGTTGGTATAAGCTTATGTTGTGTTTGATATAATTAAATATGCCTAACTGATTGTAACTGAAATATTATTTCCCATAGAGAAAATAGCAATGTATAGGGATGCCACATTTTCCATAGCAATTACTTCACTTAACTCTTAACTTGATTTATATTGGCATTGATTTATTTTTATTTTGTTATTTTGCCACACAGAATAAATTACAAGTAGAACAAAAATGCTAATAAATAGGTTAATTAATATTAAATTTAAAATGAGCATACTACTTGGAAGGAGTGACTGTGCTGGGGAAATCTCCAAGAAGCTGAGCTTATGAGGAATAGAGATTTCCTCCCACAGGAAATTTAAATGTTAGGCGGCATTTAAAAATAAAGAAAAAGGACGTGTATTTTGAGTATATAAGTGTGTTTAGAGAAAAATATAGATATAAGGTGTTAAGGTATTTAGGTTGTACCTTGTCTGACCCTCAAAAATGGTTTGATCACACGCTTGGATATATTAAAAGTTGGGGCGTTTCTGATGTTGTTCGGTAATGAATTCCTTACTCTAGGACCTTGAAACAGGACCAAAAATTTTTTAATATTTGTTTGTAGTGCAGGTATGAGGTTGGTAAAAGTCAGAGTATCTTGTTGAATGTTGATAAATCTGATTTCCAGTTTGAAAGATTTGAGTAAGCAATAGGTAAAGTGTCATGATGATATAGGTACATGAAAGAACTTACTTGGAGTGAGTAGATACTAAAAACATCAAGAATTTTCAAATTTGCAAACAAAGGTTTATGTGAAGCCTCTGCAATCATACATGCTTTAAACAAAATCTTCATATCATCCTTAATGTTACCGTGCTGCCTCACAGACTTTCCTCAAACATTTGCTTGTTTGTCAATGAAGTTTGAGGATATTGGTTTCTTTCTTGCAGATACTCCTTAGAATAGATGACATCCATCTAGCAATATTTTTGGTGTATTAATTCTTGCATTTACTTTGTTCATTTTCAGTCAGAAGGTCATCTATTTCATTGTTGGAAAGCTGTGAACATCATTTTTTTCTTTTCATTCGCTCAGGCATAAACAGCTAGTCTGCCGTGCCACTGCCTGGAAACAAGGTTGATGAATGGGTAATAAGGCAATCAGCAATAACGCAACAAATTGATGTCAAGTTATTGCCTACAGCAATTTGTCTTCCAAATAAATATTTATGGTAAGTGCCAGTAGGTTAAGAAGAGTTAAGCCAGCCAGGATTGGAACTAATCAGAAACAGCAAGATACAATGTATGTGTGAATGAATAATAGTGCTAATTATTGCTTTCTCACCCAAGTTAACTGACTTCCTATTTGAACATGACTTATTTATTAGTAAGGTTTAAAACTGGACTATTCTTAGAACTTTTCCTACAAAAGCCCTGTAAAACATGTACATGTGTAACATAATACTGTGAATTTGCCCTTGCCAGGAGAGTGAAATCTTTATTCATGAGCTAAAAAGCATGTTAATGTGGAAGCTGGATTTCAAGCACTTACACAGCTGATTTTCAAACTGTCAAGATTAGTAAAGGTTGACTTTTGCTAGCAGATTACAAAGTAATGACATATCAGGGTTGATTTTCACTTTGAGGGACTATTTTTTTCTCTGTTTTATAGTTGTAATGTGCAGCTGGAATTGCTTAAGCCATGGATAATTATTTATATGGTAAGGTAAAAAATATGTAAGTCGTTTTTTTGTCTTTTTAATTTCCTTAATACATGTACAACAACAATAACAAGGTCTATTATTGTATTATTCTTATATCTTCATTCAATTTGTTGCTTTACTAAGGGCTTTCACCAAATACTAAGAGCTATCCATCCATTCTACTAAAAGAAAAGTTGTTGGAAGTCTTAGAGACAAAAGAGATTGTTCTAGATGGTCTGCTGAAGGCACTTGGTTTGAAAGAAGAAGCTTCCAAGGATTTCAAGTCAGTCCATGAAGTGGTGTATAATTTTGAAGAGAGGCATGGACAGCTTTCTCTACTAAACTGGAAAATTATCTTTGAAGAAACTGGATGTTTAGAAGACTTCCTTGGTGTCATTGAATCTTTCAATGAGCAACGTCATTCTCTAGGTAAAAACAGTGTAGAGAAGCCTCATATAGCTTTTTATCGTAGCATGCCATAAATAAATCTAATGGGAAAGCTGCATGAAATCCTGTTGTATATTCCGTATTTTTTTAAATTATTTATTTTCAGCTTAGTATTTATAGTGACTTAACATTCTCTCAGTCTGTCTGATTGTAATGTAAAGGTTCTTTGTTTTGTGTTATCATGTTGACTGGGTTAGGATAGAATAGTTCTGCAAAGGCTTAGCTTATTATTATTTAATGCCTGGTGCTGTGCTCTGCGAGCAACTGAGGGGAGCCCATGAGAAGCTTGTCTTATATAAACTAGCCTGTAAAATCCAGCATGTCCAACAGAGAAGTAACGTGTAAATAGAAGCTCTAGATAACAAACTCTTGGGAAGAAGGGTAACCCCCAAGGGTAACAATCAAGAGGAGACAGGTTACCTTAGTACCCAAAACAGTCTCATTACCGCAATTTTAACACAAATATGGCAACCCACATGTATGCTTCCTACCTCAGCCCTGCCTACGTGTATGACAATTTGTTACTGCTTGTTTCAAATGTGACAACTGGAAAAAGTGGAAGACTTATTTAAATCAATTGTTACAGTTGACCCCTGCACATGCATGAAGAACTTGAATGTGTAATTTGAATTCACCATCAGATTTTATATAACAGTATTTTTCATTTATCTACACCTCTACGTTGTTACAGCTTTACGGTTAGACTGAATCAGCAATAATTATTTATGTTAAAAGTGATGACTGAAAAGAAATTATCTATTTTGATTTCTGGCTGCCATGCACAAATGTACCTGTAGGGATAGGACCTATTCGTGTGGCTAATCCCCGAACTGTTGGTGATCAAAAAAATGATGAATCAGGGACAACATTTGGCGATGGTGAGTACTGTCAGTGAAGGTGCATTGTGTGAGTAATATTTCACCATAACTAAGCATTGAGTACATGTACACTGTATAAATTACTGACACATAAGATCTGTTGTGGGACTTTTCAATGATTGATTTTTTGGTGCTATATTTGTAATATTACTTTATGATTCATTACTTTTTACTGGACAGTGCCAGAAGTACATTGTGTAATATAACCCTGCGCGGGCTCATTGTTCAAAGGTTTATTAGCAGTAACCCCAGCTTAAATTTTAATTATTCTTTTGTGTAAAGCATAAAATTACGTGTAATTTTTTATATAATTTCCTCTTTTGTTTTTACCAAGACACAATAATAAATAAATAAACTGACAATTTGCTTTTTAAGCTTTCATATCTAAATTCAAATTTTTTACTAACCCTAGGTTATTTAAATCCAGTTTTGAACAACCACAACCCTGTTTCAAGGCAGGAGAGTTTTGGAGAACCAAATGAATCAAACTTTGCTCCTATTATTGAATGATACATTCTGTAGATCATATGCAAGACTGCCATACAAAAGAAATGGAAAGCATTGTATCTTCATGTGTATGGCTCTCAATTTTTAACTTCAATTCATTAATATACTGACTTAATTATTCTCACTTAATTCCAGGAGTATTAAATTTCGGAAAAATCGTAACCATATTTCGCGAGTATTTACTTTTGTGATTTAAGAGAATTTTTAGGAATTTTTAGGGATTTTTAGATTTTGTGAGTATAAAGTGAAAATAAGGTAATTCACTTACCTAATTTGTTATGCTTCCCCAGGTTTGGTTCCTCCCAAGGAAGTCAGTGGGCAGTTACTGGCAATGTCAGCAACATTTTCTGACCAACTTGCAGTCAGTGAACTAGATAATGGCTCAGTGGACACTGCATCGGCAGCTAGAAAGGTGATAGAAAGACTCTTGTCTGCATCTGATGCAAAAATGCCTTCATGTAAAGTGTGGCCACCATGGAGTTTGCCTGCCCCTTCTTCAGAGGATAAACAGTCTGACGACCTAACTAACCTTCCCAATGAAAGCTCCACTGGAATTACAGAAGCTGGCGTAGATGATAGTGGGGTTTTCTCTGTTTCATCTAGAGACAGCAGTGTTGTATTGTTAGGTGATAATGCATCATCATCATTTGCAGAAACAACAATAGCAGCAGAAAAAGTAGTGGCATCACCAAACAGCATTGTCATCACAGAAGAGCAACGCACGACCAGTGTCACAAATCAGTCCACCTCCATTGTACCAAGCCAGTTTGGATGTTTACCAGTGTCTCAAACCAGTACTCCCGTTGTGTCACGGAGCAGTGCAACACTAGTGTCAAAATCCAGTATGCCATCAGCATCACAAACCAGTGTTCCTTCCAGTGTCAAAAGCTCCAGTAGAGTCACAAGGCAGCCCTCTACTTGTGCCTCAAATAGAATGGTTGATAACCAGTTTTTGTCATTATCAGCTGAAAGCATCAGTGACACAGGCCAGCAGCTGCAGAATGAAATTTCCAGAAATGAAGAACATCATGATTCATGTTCAGCATCGCCAATAATCAGCTCTGAAATTTCAAGCCATGGATCAGAAGTTCATGTATTACAACACAGGGAAACTGAGAACAATGACACATCTGAAAACGGTGGTCTCTTAGAAGAGTACCAAAAGGTAAATAAATTTTAATTCTTTAAATACGAAAAATTAGTAAGTCTTGTCATGTATAATGGTGTTGTTTGGTGGTGTACATCATGTACAGCTGTTAAGCACACTAAGGCTACCCATCAGATTTTTCATTGTCTGACTTTTTCTTCTTTAGGAAAATAAGGAGCTTCAATCAAGTGTTAATTACTTGACACAGGTTAGTCCACTTGTTTCATGTAAGCAACCCGGCTCAGTTTTATGTTGGACCTCCACTTTACATGTAACTCATAAAAAAGGGAGTTTAAGATACCACGACAGCGATTGTGGCAAAAACGTCACTTAAAAAGTAACTTCGCGATTTATAGAACTTGAGCACGATTATCCGATCTCTATTACTATGGTTTATGTAGGCGAACTCTCCTGGAGTCGAATTCTTAAGAAAATTATCCAAGTTTAAAAAGAGTAAGAGAGATTTGTCGTCGTATCTTTATGTCATCGATTAAACGCCTGAAATTAGGCCATTTCACGTCATTGCAGTGACTGCAAAGTGATGATGATGCACGTGTGATGCACGTGCAGAGTTGTTGTTTTGCTAATCTTAACCAATGCTTTTTGACATTCTCGTTGCTGCGCTGTAGTGTCATCTTTTAATAAACACCCTTTAGCTGATATATGTGTGAGCTAGAACATCCACTTTTCGCCATTATCTTTTCAAGTTTGTGGAAGGAGGGTATCTGTGAGAGGTCTGGGCTCAAATGCGATGCCTTTATTACAGGTTCTTTGTATGGTGGCTTTTCTGTCTGTTTAAATTGTACACTGCAATCTGCATGTTTAACCATGAGTATTTAACCTACCTAGTGTGATTCAGATTTTCGTTTGTTTTCCTAGCTGGCCTACTAGTTATTCATAGGAGCAAGACAATTCTGGTTCAACCTGAGAAGTGGTCTTACCTATTGCATAATATTATGTACACTATACATGATCATTGATTTTTGACAATTAAGCCATTATAGCAGGATGTCAGAGATACAAAAAACTTAAAAACTTACATTAAAGTCACACACAGCTGTAAAATGTAATTAATTTGCTTATATTTTTTGAAAATTTATTAGAAGCTACAAACAAAGGAATTGCTCTATAAAAATCTTAAGGTGCAGAACAGCAATTTGCGAATGGAGTTGATGGTAAGTCTGCTGCAAAATTACATGCTTCATAATGCTAGTACTGATTGAGCCCACAGTTCCTTCTTTGCTTACATGCACTGTAATTATGACTGTTGTTCTAAGACTTAGATACTGCCTAGTCTTGGCCTTTTATACAAGAGAGTAATAGTGAAAGTGCTTAGAAAAAGGCCCACGAGAAGATTGCCTTCGCCTCTTTCGCGTGCGTCCGTCCGTTACCAGGCCGGGCTCATACCACAACTGTTGCTTCCATAATCTCTCTCCAGAGTCTGGGTATGTTATAGTGTGTATATTAAAGGCACACTGTATCTCAATGTTATGGTTAGACTTTTCTTAAATATATACACATACAGGGAACATACATCATACACTGGATAAAATACATAAGTTTTTTTTCTTTGTCATCAGTATACTTATTTAAGAGGAATTTCTGAGTTTTTTATTCTTAAATTTGATATGTTAAGGGTAGAGTGTAACTACAAATCATAGCAATAACAGAGATGTGTTCTAATTGGTTCCAGCAATTTGTTTGATTTTAGAGGAAAATTTTTTTTTTTTTAACCAGAATTAGGCCTTCTTTTTTTGTTAACATCAGTCACTTTGTTATTCAGAATTGTAGGGCTACATGTGCTGATTTGGAAGAAAAACTTCGAGAGGTATATCTGACTATACATCATTGTACACTTACAGTTATTTATTTTCAACGTTAATAATCTTATTGCCCCCGCAGGGATTTCCCCCAGAAGGCGAAATCCCGAGGAGGCACTCTAGTAACTCGCGCGTATATTAAGGAAAGTACTTACAGTTGAAATATACAATCATACAGTCAATATAGAAAAAAATCTTGATTTGCTTGAACAGGGGCCGCGAGGAATTGGTCGGTAATGATGACGTTTCTATTGTTTGCGCCCGCAAGTAATTTTAGTATGAAGTGGTTAGGATGACGTGAAACACAAAAAATCCCGAAGGAACGGCTTACAATAGGTAGATTTTGTGACATTAAAATTGTACAGTCATACTTCGATACTCTTTTGCGTTACGTGTTCTCAGTGACATTCTGTGGAGCATGCAGTTGTTATGAAAGTTATGGACCAAAATACACTACCGTTAAGCGCAGATGAAGTTATAAGGTGCGGAGAACAGTCTATATTTTAACACTAAGTGAGTTTGCCAGACACGAGTTCACAAATCTTTGATTGGAAAGCTTTAGCTGAACCTTGCCAGACACTTTCTCTCTCTTTGACCGGAATAAGACTCGGCCCAAAACAAGCAAGACGAGTGAATGATTCAACGGCTAGCTTATCAGTAGCAGAACGATGAACGATAACAGAAATTCGCCGACCATCAAATTCCGTCTACAGTCTACAGTAACTTGGCATTGGCAGAAATTATGTCATCATTACTAAGATTAGAACGCCAACAAGAAAGATCTCTTAAAATCCACTTCGAATTCGCTTTATACCTGTCGTCAGACCAAAACGGCGCAAAAACCGTAGCCTTTGGGGGGCACAAACCTTTATGGCTTATACAAGGGAGTACCCCCCCCCCCCGGTTCATTAATTTTGTGGCTGAGATTACAGCGGCATGAAAGCTCTGAGGTCAAAGATGTGGGACAGGGCAAGAGGATTTTCCTAGCAATTATCCATGGGTTTACATTGTTTAGAATTTAGCATTCTTTGAGGCACCAAACAGCTGTGAGACCACACTATTAGTGAAAAAAAAAACAATTGGTGAAAAGTATAATTTTGGAGAGCTCATCACAGCTTAATCTAATACAGTCAAACCTCTATGTCCGACCACCTGTTGTAAGGGACCACCTCCGAAAGGCAACCGCCAATCCAAAACACCAAAATATTCCCAGTCAAAGCCTTACAGTTGGAACCGCTAGTAAACGACCACCTCCTGTAACCGACCGCGACCACTTTTTGGGCCTCACAGTTTATGATTTTCCATTGTTTTCAGCCTCTTGTAAGCGACCTTGTGACACATTCTCTGATCTCTATTTTCGCTGTGTGCACTATGTTACTTAGAACGAAGAACTTTAGTGACAACATGGAACTACACAAGTCCTAACCTAGACATTGCATGCAATAAATTATCTTCCGTAAAGTAGATGTGCCTGGACCAATTCTCGGAAGAGACCTCCTGTGTGGTTCGATTCTTGTAAACGACCACCTCCCGTAAGCGACCACTCAGTGTTTGCGTCTTGGGTGGTCGCTTATGGGAGGTTCGACTGCACAGCAGTATTTTCAATTGGTTTATTGGAACACTCCAAAAGTTCATGCAAGTACACATGGGGTACTCTTCCCCCTCTTACACTGCAATCAATGCAAGGTTATTACTAGAGTGTCTGAGGGTCAAATCATTTTTTGGATAAAACAAAATGCAATTAATGGAATGATCACAAAATATTGTACAACACCTGCCTCATTCTTTCTCAAACTCTAATTCTTTAAAACGAGTTGCAATTTCTTGTGCCGCGTGACTCATTTGCAGCTTGTACAAGCTCAAACTGTTGGTCAGTCAAACAGCTGGACAGTAAATTTTCACAATCAGTTATACTTACCCTGTGTTCATGTTGTTGTTCTCTTATACACTTTTAAGATCGGTCTTATAATATTTCTCCCTCTTAAATAACGTTTTTGTGTAGATCACGTTTGTTGGTGAACAAAATGATAAGTATAATGATGAGAAACGAAACTAACAAGCTCTTAACTTGAAAACGTTGGCCCTAGTTTCAGTCCACTCCTGTCTTTTGTCAAATACACTTTTTAACAGGCACATGTACTAGTAGACTGGTTTGGTTTCAACCATGGCACTCTTCAAGGTACCTAAATCTTAGAGACTTTGCCCGTCTAACCGATCTGCTGTGTAAATAGTAAATGGCGATACTGATTTTCGTACTCTTTTTTAGTCTACTCGTCTTATAAAGGACAGTACAGCGTTGGTGGCTGATAATAAGCAGTCAATCAACATGTTGCAAGAGGTACAGTACTACCTGCAAGTACAACTAAACATAGTCATTAAGCTTAATATATAAATTTAGCCAAGGACAAAAGCGAAGCTCTTGAGGGAACTTTTAAGAAATGTCTTTCTGAAGTAAAGTTTTCTGAGCCTGTGATCCTTTGAATACCATAACTCGCCAACTTTTAAAAACACGTTACCTCACTGAGATGTATATGTTGTGTTTCCATTTTAAACCTTGGTTTAAATTTTATTATCACACATTACCTACCCCAAAACAAAACAAATAAATTTTAAACCAAGAATAAAATTGAACCACGACATATACACCTGAGCCCGCAATACAGTGATGTGACACTGGTCAGCGTATACCCTATTTTGACAGCTGTCAATTGATCATAACATGGATGTCCAATTAATCAAGTTAAGCATAAGAAGTGCGGACGATTTTGGCTGAACCAAAATTTCTTGGATGCATAGATAACCATATTTTTTTAACCATGGTGCTCCGAGCTTGCGCGAGCTCTGCTATAATTATCTCTTTGAAGGTCAGCTGCACTAAAATGGCAATAGGCAACTTTCATAAGCGCTTTACTGGCAGCTTCCATTCTGAGCCAAAATGCTCATTGAGACCTTTCTTTAAGTTTACACATGTGCAGGCTATCGATCCTTTAACCATCCAGTAGTTTTCAGATCGTCTAATTTACATTATTTTTATACTTTATTAAACTGTACATGTATTAATTGTCCTGAACAAATGCACAGTTACATTAGTTTGTTCGATGTTACAGGTGGTTAATAAAGAACAAGAGAAATGTAACATGCTTCAAGAGGTATTTATACCGAACTTTATAATATAGTGAAGTATTGATGCTGATTTCCATATGATTACTGAAGTCTCTACGAGAGTA
>NC_133201.1:8448419-8563419 GCF_958299795.1 Porites lutea
CTTAAAATGCCCCCTAGTATTTAAATTGCCCGTGGGGGGGAATCTCTATTCCTCATAAGCTCGGCTTCTCGGAGATTTCCGCGCCACAGTCACTCCTCCCAAGTAATGTACAAATTTTAAATTTAATGTTAATTAACCTATTTATTATCGTTTTTATTCTGCTTGTAATTCATTGTGTGTGGCAAAATAATAAAATAAATAAAATAAATAAGTGAAGTACTTCAAAGCTTTTACATTCCACTGACGTTTCCCTTGCAGACTCTGGAGAATCTAGTGATGAGGAGCCGCTGTTTGAAGATGCCAAGGAATACCTCTGAGTTTCTCCTCCAAACTTACCCTGAATGTACAAGGTTAACACTCAAGGACTTTATCATCAACACCATAATGTGTTCCTATTTAAACACGCTGTTTGCCAATTACCAAAATTTCCGAAAACTACAGTTGGCAAGTTTTACGTGGAAGACAAGTGTTCAATTTACTACCCAATTTAATTGAGAAAAGTGGTTAAGCCGTGAAAACCTAAGGGGCGTGGAACTGGTGAAAAGCAGGCGAAACTGATTGTACCCCGATAAATGTAACACTCCATGAACCTCCCCGTTGTAGGAAATGCCAAGAGGGCGTGTTCCACCTACGATGTAACTGAAATTGCAGGAATCTTTTGGTATATGGCAGGCAACCACAATAATCAGGGTCGGGTTGCAAAAGACAGCTTAAGATTAAGGGAACTCGTAACTATTATTTCAAAACAATAGGTTATTATTCCAGAACATAAGTTAAGAGCCTCCCTATCTAAGAAGGCTTTATGCAACCTGGCCCAGGATCGTGAATTATTATACCGTAGTGAGATTAATCATTGAGTTCATTAGAAGTACACTTTATTGTGGATTTACTTGTAGGTTCCAACTTTTACAATCACTAACGTGTATTCATTTTCAAAGGTGCTCTTATCTTTTGTTCTCATAAATGTTAAGAATAGGTTCCGAGAATCGGTTAACAAAAAAATGGTGAGACACACCACAAGTGTCTTAAGACTTAAGAAAACTGCACATTATTTTGTGCAGAAAATTGTTCTCACCAGAACTTTTATAACGAACGAACGTTTGTATACGAACTTTTTTATCTTGTGGGTGTTGAGTCGGTTTTGATGCTTCAAATATAAAAAATTAGAAAAAAAGAAAGAAATGATATATGAGAATATAGTTTCAGATAGTACAAGAAAGCGTATATTACAGTGAAATAGAATGTATAGGCAAAGGAAGATTTATAATTTTCTTAGCATTTAATTGATTGTTTTTTCCATAAATCAATATTTATGTTTGTAGAAATTAATTCAAATGTACAAGGTACCTTTTCTGAAGAGTCATATCAAGGTACTAGCTACCTTTTCCAATTAAATTATCATTTAAAGTCCCACTAGTCATTCTGAGATTAACCAAATTTTTCCATTACGACGCACTATGCCAGCGAAGCGTTGTTATGACTTCTACTTAATGTAATGAACAGAGAGCTGAGTTTTCAAGTTTTGATCTGTTATGTCAGGAAACCACTGCACTGTCCGTATTACAAAGCTAACAACTATAGATTCGGCTGTATTTATTTTGTAAGCATCTTATAATTGAAGATTTTTAACATTTCAAACTGTTAAAAGACTAAGACTATATTTGTCGATTCCCGGTGTACAAGAGATTTGTAGAACGGAATTTCTGTCAGTTCAGTTTAAATTATTGTCTTGTTTTGTTCCGTCTTGAACTGATTTCACTACTTCGTTTGTATATTTTTTTTGTTGTAAATTGTAAGAGATAGAAAGACTATTGGACGATGTTGATTTTTCCGTATGTTAAAATTTGTATTTTAATTAATTTTAGTTTTTACTTTTAGTTTTTACGTCCGTTTTTTACGTGTTTTATGTCAGAGTTTCTTAGTCAATTTATTTGTCGTTGCTAGACATTAAACTAAAGCTTCTATTTTATAAAATAAATGTTTAAAACATTAGTTTTTGTACGTGTAAAGTAAGGTAACAGCTTTAACAATGGCTGAATAAAACTGGTTGGTTAACCGTTGTGTTTTGCTCAGACTGCTTGATGAACTCGTGCAAACAAATGCAGCTTATGACAAGGGGGTCCTTTATTTGCTACAAAATGACCTGCTTTGGGACGTGTTGGTCAGTAGGTATATTTGCGCAAGCCGGTTGTTTGCGAGAAGGGAAAGAGAACAAAAACAAAAGTAATCGGGTGTCACTAATATTAACATTAAATTCAAAGCCAATAAGGACTCTCATTTGCATTGGCAGTATCAACAAAATGAACTGGACACAGCCACTTTAATAAAAGTAAATAAAACACAGCATCGATATTCCTTTTCCTGTCTCCCCTCGCATTGAATTAAGATTTAAAATCTGATTCTAAATCAGATTAAGTTGATTCACAATGAGAGTTGTATTTTTACGATAAAAAAGGACAGTGACCTTCAAACTGGTTTCATACAAAGTCAACTTTAATCTCTAAAGCGCAAGATCCTATAAAGTTTGTTTTAGAACCTGGGAATGAAAATCAATCCCCGTAGTCGTCTATAGCTTGCAGCTTAAAATAGCCTTTTATCTGACTCCTTTTCTTGCGTAAACACAGCAACTTCTATTTACTTTCCCTTCTTAATTAGATTGGTTAAATCATTCTTGAAGGAACCGTCATCCTAGTTAAATGCTGTTTCAACAAATGTATTTAAAAACTGATTAAAAGACTGAAGTCTTACATTATTTCTTAGTAAGACGCATTAGCTTTATGATTTAGTTGAGTTCTATCTCTGTAAACGCAGCTGTGAGAGATATACTTTTGCCAACAAACGGAAGATGAAAGCTATTTGTTTACACTACAATCACTTAATGTACGTGGATTCGACGTCCGAGCTATCGCCGAACGAAATCCAAGGACGAAAACGCATTAAATGAATGTTTCAGTGTTCGAAGTCCGCACTTTCGCATATTAGGTAAGTTAACTCTTCTTGTTATTTCCTTCGAGCTCGATTTTTGCTCAGCGTGCTGCCTACCCTTTTTGTGAATTTTAAAACATACAAATTTAAACATTTCTCTAACCCTTTTCCGTGTAAAGATGTAAGGAAGCGCCTGAGATCATCTTTATAAATGTATTTTCAGGTTTACTGTAAATAATTAAGTTCCAGGGTTAATTAAATGTCCCTGTTTTCAATCGAGGAAGAAGTATAAATCAGATTCTACACTGAAAATTATGCAGTAGATAAAAATTATTCATGATTTACTTGCTGTAATCTGATGATATTCTCGCTCTTCTCCTTTTGACACCAACTCTTGTATGGGACACTCCATAATGATGAAATAAATAAATCTGCAAAATTTAGCGGTACATACAACAATGTCGTTTTCGCTACAGGCAATAAAAACTGTTGATTATACTAACGCTTCTGTAACTTCAGCTAACTTCTTTTCATTGCAACAAACTTCTTTCTCTCTCTCTCTCTCTCTTTTTGTTTCAGGAAGATTTTTCTCACACCAAAAAGGCACTTTATCAAAATTGATGCTTATCTGAAGTGTATGGGCCATTATTTATAAAGGAGTTCTGGGTTCCGCCTCGCATCCGCATTTTCATTAAAACTGAATTTTGCGTTTGAAGTGTGAATAAACAACGATGGACAAAGGATACAAGAGATAACGTCAATCAATACGGCGCTGGATTCTTATCATGAATATTGCCGTTATTTTTCACAATTATTTTGCTAGGGAACGGTCAACTTCTTCTGGCTATAAAATCTTTTCGGATTCGTCGTGTCCCCGACCTGTTAGTTAGCTCATTGGCAGTCATAGTTATTTATTTACCAGCTTTTCTGGACACAGGCCTGGCCAGAAGGAATGTGCACGAACGGGACCCATAGGTCCCTTCCAAGGTGCCAATCCCTGCCCAATCCCACAACCCGTAAAGGTTGGCCACACCACCGGGGTCTACGACCCCTACTCTTTTCGAATGGTGATGTTGGTTCTTTTACGTCCCACAAGAACAAATCAGTGAAAGTGCTGTGAGACGGAGCCTACGGTTTTTCGTCCTTATCCGAGAAGACTAGAAATCTAACCATTTGCAGATGTCATTACAAAGGCGGCACTTTCTTTTCAGTTATTTAAAGACCCTGAGTGTCTGCTTCTTTTATTAGCACGTTATTGGCTCTCGACTGCTTTTGCGCAACACTGCGGCCGTTGTTTTATCCTACAAAAGTCACGTGTGTTAATGTCGTCAAAATCATTGGCTGCGGCATATTGTTAGCGGCTTTCATCCTAAACGGGGAAGGGTTGCAAACTTCATAATCTTAAGAATTTTTGGCAGCAAAATGTTGAATAAAAAGTGTAAATCGTAAATTCGCCTTGTATGATTGGAAATGTTATTTGTCCTGTTACTTATTTAACTGATTAATAAGTCACGTGACCCTTCTCCTTTTATTTACCGAAACCTATTACGTAAACACACATACAAGGCGAATTTTTCAGAACCTCTTAAATAGCCTCTGAAATGTACCTAAAAGAACTTGTTGCTCTTTCATTTTCCTTTCCCCATTTTAGAGTAAACATTTTGACACTTGTCGTGACGAAAATTTGAGTTTCTAAAATGTCTCATATTGCTAAGGCCATTAAGTTACATTTGTTATTCAATTTTCAGGATCACTGATAGAAGCAAACAGTTCTAAATAGCATTTAATCAAAATATGCATAATTAATTGGATAGCCTGTCCTGAGGCGTGGAAGTTGCTCGTCCTGGGTTGTGGGCTCCTGTGTTAACAATAGCAAGGAGAAGTCGTTACGTCACGTTGCCATGGTAGCAAAATTTTTGGATGACAACAAACTGTTAAAGTCACTTAAAAGTCTATTCGTACTATTTCAAACTTCACCGATCTTATTCAATTTCATTTAATTTGGCAAATCTTGGCGAACTTTTCTTTGGGACCGTATCTATCGTTAACTAAGTTTAGAAAAAGAAAGCGACAACTTTTGTGTTGTGTTCCGGCCAACTCCATAAATCTGGCTCATGAAATGGTGCAACGACGGCAAAGAAATGTACAAAATAGCGTGATACACGTGCAAAGTTGTTGTTTGTTAATATATGCCGTTCTCCTTGCCGTCGCCGTAGTCGTTGGTTTTGTTGTCGTCCTGAAATGGTGCTACCATATATCGTAACGTGACGTCACACCTCCCCTCTATTGTTCGTTTTTGTTGTTGTCATTTTAGATATGCATTAAACTGGAACTTACCACCCAAGAATCATCGAGACGTTCTTCAGTCACTTTTTGCACTTTCTGGTACGTCTGTGCAGATGCATGTAAATACATTACAGAAATGAAACATGAAGTCATCAGGCAAAAATCGAGTACTTATCTCAACGAAGATATGACGGTCGATGATTGAGGCCCAATTATAAATAAGAGCAAAAGAGACTTATGAATTGCTTGTTTCCAGCATTAAAATCTTGCCGCCACAAAAATCAAACCAAAATCACGCTTTTCACTACGCTTAGGCCGCCATATTGGATGTTTTCGAGAATTTCCGAAGTCGGCCCGAATCGGAAACTCATTCCTAGTATTTCTCGGAAGTCCTTTTGGAGGGTATGATTTAGGCACAACCCAGGGCACAACCACCTATTTGGAGGGTTCCTGTTCACACATAAGTACGGTTTAAGGGAGCGAGGCTGCGTTGCACTCATGATCTTGAAAGTGGATCGTTTCTGCCACTCCTCAACGCAGTGTGAACAGGTATTCAAACTGTAGCCGAAGTTTAGTGCCGACTGGAACCCACTGAGATGCAACATCTCTCGTTCGAAGTTTGTAGTGTGTGATAGCCTGAGATCATCATTATTATCACAAAACGCCTGATCACAGGTTATGTGAGTGAATGATAAGCTCACCTCCTATAGTACTGACTGATGCAAGCGAAAAGAAGGGCTTGTCATACCCAAATGAATTGACTACGTGGGTAAAGCCGTACAAGAGCTAGGCAAAGTATAATCCATGATCGGGACGAACAAACCACTCACATGTAAAAAAATTGGATCAATTTAGGTCCCTGGGAAACTGCCCACCTACCCCTCCCCTAAGCCATCATTTTGCCCTAAGTGAGAGGTAAGTGTTAATGTTAGCTTATGGGAGGGGTAGGTGGGCAGTTTCCCAGAAATCTACATTGATCTAAAAAATTAACTGACTCGACGGAAATAGTTCGTAACAAATGTTCTACCCTTGACACCCGTATAAACCCGTTTAAATGTTCCACCTAGTTAATTACAGCTTCATCCAGCATGATCCTTTCAAACACCTCTTTGGAGGATGTTGGATGATGGCCTGTAAACAGTCGTTGTTTTCTTTTTCTTTTCCAAAATCGACGAGCACGCTCGACTATCTCTTAAGAGAAAATAGAGGGTCTGTGAACATGCTAGAATAGAGTGAGACCAATTTGTTGATTCCGTCTGAGCGAGCTAGCCCCCAGAAATTTGAGGAGCGGTTGAATTGTTTGAGAGCCCGGGAGGCTGGGTACTGCCATATATGGGCTATAGAGGTATGTGCCGCTGTTAATGGTATGGTTTTCAAGCAGTTTACTCTGGGATAGGATATAAAGAAGAGAGTTTGGGTCTAGAATAGGGTATCATTTTCCAGGGAACTGTAGTCTAGATTATGGAAACCGGGAATTGCCATTCAAAAATATCAAAAAATCAAATCGGCGAGTTTAAATTTACGCAACTCAGCCTAAAAGCACAGGAAGTGTCGATAGATGGCTATCATTGAAACACTGTATAGAAGTTTGTTTGCAAATGTGAAATGAATACGTTGCACTGTTGTAATATAGTACCAAGAGAGGATAAAGGGGACAGAGAAGGCATCCCCCACACACAACCTATTCCATAGGTAATTCGTCTCGAGTTATTTTTAGAATCGGGACAAAGTTACCTCGTGCGCTGCGTGGATGCTTCGTGGAGGTTTCGCATAACTAAACGCCATGCAAAACATGTCGGGCGAAAGGCAATGAAAGCGTAAAGAGATCGAGAGCATTTCTGAATATTGAAGCGAAATGAGTCGGCGCTCACCTGGGAAAAGGGAATCGCTCGACTCTTTGACAACCCGTGAAATCAGTTTAACTCGAAGTTATCGTAACCTCAGTGATTTAATAAAATGAGAAATTTCGCCGGTCTATTGAAACCGGTCGTTTGTACAATAAAGCAAGTAGCAAGTAATATTCATGTACATGTAATTAGTTTTACAAATTTGAATTTTATTGTGGTTTTTTTAAGTTGTTAAGCGCTGTTGGTCAGTGAATGTAAATAACGCTCTAGAAGTTATTAAATTATTATTATTATTATTATTATTATTATTATTATTATTATTATTATTATTATTATAGGACACCAAGTGTTATTTTCGTTGAATAATAAAAGACTAATAAAAGAATAAATATCAAACCAGAAATTGCTCTCTTCAAACTGTAAATCCTAAATGATCGTGTGAGAATATTCACTGTGTTAAGGATTTCCCTGCTGTACTGTTAGCTCTATACAAGAGAGGAAGGGCGATTCTTTTTTAATTTCCGTTTCGCTGACACAGCTTTAGCAGAAATCCCTCTTTAGTCTATTTCGTCGACAAAACGAATAGCAATATTGCTCTCCGCGTCTTCCGCCATTTTTTTCTGCCTCAATTCGTGAAGGACGCGTGGCTCTGAGCGTGGGTCATCCAGGCCAGGGCGGATAAAGGTTGGGCGGTGAAACGAGCGCGTCCGAGCAAAAAGGTGTGATGCAGTGGACTGGGACTCTGCTTAGAAAGGTCGCTTGTCTTCGACTTCGGTCAGGGCTTGCGATGTGGTTTGTACATTAGACACTGCCCGGCTGTCACTGAATTATGGCGGCTTGATTTGTTTTCTTGCACTTCTTCCTCGTTCCTTTGTGCTGGTACGCTGTCTCCGAGAGGCAAATGTTGCTATTTTTTGCGGGAGGGTTAGTTGGAGTACTACATCTCTTTCAAAGGGTTTCTTTTATTACTTCCATGACTCTTGCACTGAATTATATTTTCGTGCTGCTACTCGCCAATATCGATGTTATTCCAAAACAAAAACAACTAAGTACTGTCTAAAACACGAAGGAAACTCTCATCTATGTCATCCATGGCAAAACTAAAAGACAGCAGATCGTGTTTCATAACTAGATGACGTGTATTTTATAAATGCGTGCAGCTCGTGCAAGGTGAAATTATGCTAATTTCAATCACCATCATCCTTCTTTTTAATTTTGAAAAAAACATCTCATACATCTTTCTGTTTCTTCGAAACTTAAAGATTAGTTTCCCCTCAGTTTTTACTGTTTATCTTGTTTTGCTTTAGAGGGAAAAACGGAGAAAAAACCTCACAAATAACCTCAATAAATTTTGTTTACATGCGGTTGTCGGATTTGCAACACATTTAGCGAATCGTCATGGCGCGTTGCACCCGAGAAACAAAGTTTGAAGAAGTACAACGCCACTATATCAATATATATCAATCTAATTTTTTGTTATGTCATACAAAATTTATCCCCCTTCAACATATGTAAAAATTGAGGTTAAGAAGTGTTAAGCTTTTCCAAACGAAACGGCGAAAGACGATTAGGTGATATTTAGTGGAAGGAGGAGGTATTCAACACTTTCAAATTAAACTCAAATTTTGGCATTATACGACCAACAAGTTTGACTTATAGACGTACAGACACAAACGTATGAAACTGTTTATTGATATTGTTATGAAACGAATTTATCTATTTAACATTGTAGCCTGAAATTACAGAAAGAAAATAGGATTTCCGGTTTGCAAAAAGAAAAAATTTCGCCGGCCTTCAAGCGCACCGGAAGCGCGGAAAGAGCGCTCGTGCCAGTCCTACTCCGCATCACACATTAAATGAAGAGCGGAGCGCTCGTTTCACCGCCCAACCTTTATCCGCCCTGATCCAGGCGGAACACATTCGCGCCATGTGATTGGCTGTTGTCTAATCCCCCTTGGGATCTGTGGTCTTAAAATAACTCGAGACGAATTACCTATGGAATAGGGTGTGTATGGAGGATGCCTTCTCTGTCCCCTTTATCCTCCCTTGATAGTACTCACAGAGTTTGTATATGAAATACGTTGTAGTTTCGCCTCTACCCGTAGAGGTTATTTAGAAAGTCGAGTTTCAGTTTTTGCTGTTGCACCCGAAAGGCAACACTGATGACGGTTCTTTATTCAATCTGGTTACCTGAAATTTAGGACTTGATGAAAAAAAAAGCTGAACAAACATAAATAAATCATTATTTGAGAGCGAAACATTTGTGGTATAAGATGGCTGGACTGTGCTAGTGACCTCAATAGTTTGTGGAAAACAGCTGCTCTAGGATAAGGAGGATTTGGGGAGTTTAGTCTATTATAGGGTAGCAAAATTCAGCTGAACTAGCTCTGGTAAAGGCTAAGGGTTCCAGGGTCCCAACGGCACATCCCCACCCAAAAAGTCCTAAAGTATCCTCCCCCCCGGGCTTGAGAGGCGCCTGAGTAGCTAGAGAAAAAAGCCGAAGTTAATTGAACGTCGTCATTTCGTCAACATAGTTAGAGTAAGAGGAACTTGGGGCGCGGTGAAGAGCATGCTGATCATGACGTAAAATATCTGTTTGTTACAGGAAAAAATAGCCAGATAAAATAACTCGTCACGCGGCTTTAAGTCGACTTAGGTCTTACCTATTTTGTTCAGATCAGAGAGCTTTAGACTACAAGTTGGTGAACGAAACGCCTTGACTTCAGTTCACTAGACCTTTACTCGTTCAGTTTCTTATCCAGCTGTACCCAAGTGTTGATAAGTTCCACGCTGTATTAAGTCGAATAAGCACCGCTGTATTAAGTCGAATAAGAAACCGCGGTGTTTGTTAAATTATTCGCACCTCCGAATGAGGCGCTTAGTCGAGGGTGGCGCATTTTTTAATTCGACGTGTCAACTTGGAAGAAAGAAAGAAATTTTTTTATAACTTAATGACATATTTTCTACCTGTACGAACAATTTTCGTTAATTAATTATCTTTACTTGCACAACTGCTAAGTTATCATCATCATAACTATTGTCTGCGTGCAGACGTCTCACCGCTATTTCCTTTGTTGCACGCACCCTTTTCCGCGTGCTACAAAGGAAATAGGAGACGTCTGCACGCAGACAACATATTTATAAACTAATGCCTATCAAGAAACAGCTCGAAAGCAGGAGATGCCATCTTTCTGGACCACGGGACCTTTCAAAATCATTTAACGACAACATCAACAATCATCATCATCATCATCATAGAACAATGATAATAATAATAATGATAATAATAATATAAATATTTAATAACAATAAGGAATTTGAGAAGATCAATAACTAGGAACTGAGAGTAAAAATTGCTAGAGTGTGGCAGAAGTAGTTCCTGTGGTGATTGGTATGCCCTTGGCTCCATTCCTATAAGAATTTTTATGGCCACCTCGATGATCTCGGGATTAAAGTGCATGTCTCGATGTTGCAGAAATCAGCACTGCTTGGTACATATCCTGCGAAAGATGCTTTCTGTCTGAGGTCATTGACTTGAAAGAGAGAACAAGAGCTCCAGTGCTAACGTTTACTGTGAGAAATAACGGATAATAATAATAATAATAATAATAATAATAATAATAATAATAACAATAATAATAATGACGATATTGATGATGATGATGATGATAATAATAACTCACTGATATGTCTATCCCCAATGAAAAAAAACACCAGTTTAAAAACAGTAGAAAAACTCTCGAAGTACAAGGATCTCGAAATAGAATTGAGATAACATGGAAACTAAAAACAATAACTGTCCCAGTGCCGCATAGGTGCTCTCGGGCTTCTCAAGAAGGAGACTGAAAACTACATCAGCAAGATCCCGGCAAACATTAGCCTGTTCCAGGCTCCGAGATAGTCGGATAGGGAAACGGCATCAGAATAACAGAGATTCAGAAGCTTGCCCTCCATGGGACTGCTGACACACTCAGGAGGTCACTATCCATCAAGTAATCCATCAAGTAATCCACGAGACTTATGACTGCCCTAAGTTCATAGAATGAACTCGGCTCCTTAACAGACATAACAGGAAAGAGCACGACTCCAAACAGAAATGCTACTGCTACTACTACTACTACTACTACTAGTACAACGACGACGACGACAGCTACGACTGGCCAGTGGAAGATATCCCCTCCACAAGTGCTTGTGGGGAAGACTTCACGGTTGATCACTCCACGATTTGCTAAGAGATCCCGAAGTTAAATTTCTGAGTATGGTGTGCAGCGATGTCGAAATCGAGCCAGTCCTCCAAGACATCTCTGGCGAACAGTTAAAGAGAGGATCTAATAAAGCTCAGGATGCGAGGTTAGATATCCAGGCACGTGGCCGGGTTCTCTGAGCGCCGGAATTCTTCGATGTGAGGGTCTGTCACCCTAATGCTGTATCTTATAGGGACCTAGGGCCACAACAAATTTATCGTATCCATGAGAACAAGAAAAACCGTTTCTACTCAAGAAGAGTTCTTGACATCGAGCATGGAACATTTACACCTTTGGTCTTCACCACAACTGGCGGAATGGGAAAGAAGTGCTTGATGTATCATAGCCGTTTAGCACAGCTGATTGTTATCAAAAAAAGGGGAGCAGTATGCCAAAACCATCTCTTGGATCAGAACCAGAACCTCATTCGCACTCTTGAGATCTGCGTTAGTTTATATTAGAGGCTCTAGGACAAGAAGAGTGCCATGTGACGTTAAGAATGTTGATATTGACGTCGAAGTTCTTGAAGGAGCCATATACAGATTTAGCCAGGGCTAAAAGCGAAGCTCTGGTTAATAATACGTGTAAACAAAAAAATTAAATCGTGTAATGCTAAACGGGGACGACAATGAAAATGGCTTCAGGACTAATAGATCTAAATAGCAGAAAAACAAATTGCACGTGTAGCACCCTTTTTCTTCTAATTAGCAAAAAATAAATTTGCACGTGCAGCACGCTTTTTCGTCTTTCCCTTGCCGTTGTTTTGCACGACTACAACGCTGTTTTGTACGACTAAAAGGTCAAACTTCCTAGTTACACATTATTTTAATGGAGGAATTGTCGTATGTGCTTACCCAATATTTTGTTTCCTGTGTTCATGTTCGCTTTTATTTTTCATTGCCGCTCATTTTCACCTGGCTGGCCGCTAGCATTTCTCTTTTTTCTCACCGCCGCTTTGAATTTCCATGGTTTCTTTCTACGAAATTAGTCTCCTTTATTTTCAATGACTCGCTCTGGCTCTTTCTCTGTTGTCCACGTTAGTGCAAACATAAAAAATAACGCCGAAAAAGACACGACTTTGTTGTTGTTTTTTCTTCTACATAAAACCTTGAGTTGCATTTGGGTTGCCATACCTATTGATAGAGTTATTTTACATTGGTATGCCTGTGGTGCGGCCGGACGGTCGCTCGCTCGCTCGCTCGGTGTACGGTCACGTGATTACCAAATTTTCTCGGATGGGTAGATTACCACATTTCCTTAGCTGTGGGGTTCCGCCCACGCGCGGCGCTTCGCGCCGCGCGTGGAGCTCCGCTATAAAAAAGCCATTGGCATGGTCCCGCATTCTTGGATTATCGAGAGTTTGAAATTAGCCCAAGTGGCACCAAATGTAATTGATTTGGTGGGAAGATCAATGAAGAGCTAGAGCGCTGAACTAGCAGGTTGCATTGTGGACAAACAATGGGTACGGTAATAATCAAGAGAGGCATATTCCAGGGAGATAGTCCATCACCGCTGCTGTTTGTAGCGGAGCTCTCGCGCGCGAAGCGCGCAGCGAAAAAGAAAGTAAGTAAGAAAAGAAGAAAGTGAGTAAGAAAATGAAGTAATCTACCCATTCGAGAAAATTTGTTAAACACGTGACCGTACGCCAGCCCGCCCGACTGTCCGTCCGCACCACAGGTATGCTAATGTAAAATAACTCAATCAACAGGTATGACAACCCAAATACAACTCTAGGTTATTTTGGCGGGAAATCGCATAGCCACCGGCGTCTTGTAAAGCAGAGACAACTAAAGAGTCAATAAAGACGAAAACGGAAAGCGGAAGTTGTTTCTGTATCTGTGTTGTCTAAAGTATTAAGCTTAGATTAGTTGTCATGTCCACAAATTTGGAATACAGCACAAGAGAAAGACAGAGAAAAAGAGGAAGTAGGCGGCAGGCCAGCGAAGCTCAACGAGAAAAAGGGCGACAGAGATCTACAGCGAGAGATAAAAAAACAATGGCGACATTTTTTGTTGGAACAACAACCTGAAAATTTTGTAGCGGCGGTGACAAAATAAGAAATGCTAGCGGCCACCAATGCAAGGTAAAAATGAGCGGCAGTGAAAAAAAGGTGAACGAGAACAAGTACATTACCTCCATAAAACATGTAACTAAGACCCTGTTTACATGGAGTGGGGGACCCCGGTCTAGTGGGGTAAGTTTCTTTTGTTTTCACGCTCTGGGGGACACAAAACAAAAGAAACTTACCCCATTAGACCGGGGTCCCCCACTCCATGTAAACAGGGTCTAAGAAGTTTCTGGAAGTTTCAGGTTGTAGTCGTGCAAAACAATGGCAACGAAATGTACAAAAAAAGTGTGCTGCACGTGCAAAGTTGCTTTTTTGCTAATCAGACTTGTTTTTTTTCACCGTTCTCCGGCGTTGCTTTCGCCGCTTAGCATTTCACGATTTTATATTTTGTTTTAACAAACTATAAATATTATCAAGAGCTTCGCTTTTAGCCCTACCATTAACATAGATTTTAAGAAAAGCCAAAGCAGGATACACGCTAGATGACATCAAAGTAAACCACCTGCTTTTTATGGATGACCTTAAACTTTTTGCCAAGAATGAAAAATCGCTTGATAGGTTGGTATCGACGGTACAAGTATTCAGTCTTCAGCCGTGATATAGGAATGGAAATTGGTTTAAAGAAGTGCGAGGTGACAGTATTGAAGAGGGGGAAGCTGAGAAAGACAGAGGGTTAATTCAAATTGTGAATGGTGAGACAATTAGGGAAGTGGGTTAAGAGGGGTACAAGTACTTGAGGATAATGGAACCAGATAGAGTGAAGGAACAGGAGATGAAGGATATTCTTAGGGATGAGTACGTGCGAAGGCTGACGCTGGTAATGAGGTCCATACTGAATGGCGGAAACAAAATCAAAGCTGTAAACACATGGGCTGTAGCCTTATTGCGGTATAGTAGAGGAGTGATCAGATGGCAAAAGAATGAACTCCAAAACATGGACAGGATGACCAGGAATTGAAGGTGATGGCAAGGAATAAGGAGCTGCACGGCGCCAGAAGTGATACTAGAAGAATGTATCTATCAAGGAAGAAATGGGGAAGAGGACTCATTACAGATGTGAAGCCTGTGTCCGTGTGGAAGAAAACAATTTACGTTGGTATGTAAGGAATTGCGAGGAGGTATTGCTTGCAGGATAGTAGGTAAAAAAGGAACAGTGAAAGTGGATGAGGCAAGGGATTCAAAGGAGAATAAGAAGAGTGAATAGAGGGAATTGGAAAACAAATGGAAAGACGAACAAATGCATGGGCAACTTGTCAGGGACATGCATATGAAGGGAGTGGATTGGGAGAAAACATGGCAGTGGTTGCGGAAGGGGGACCTCAAGGGATGTACAGAAGATTTTGATCTGCAGCGCACTAAAACAAGCTTTAAGAACTAACTATGTAAAGTTTCACATTGACAAAACCTCAGAATCACATATTTTGTAGGATGTGCGGATAGAAAGGAGAAAGCCTAAAAAGTCACCTAACAAGTGAATGCAGCAAGTTAGCCCACCGTCAGTACAAGAGGTGACATACCTTCAGTTTTATTAACGGAGACTAAGTTACGTCTGTGAAGAAGCCTATACGGTGGTGCTATTCCGGTGTCAGCTGCGTTATTTACGCTTGTTCACCTACAAGGGCTTGAAAGCGGCTCGATGGCATTTGTCCGAGTGTCCTGGCGTCACTGGAAATACTTTACAACACCAGGTAGTGCAGTGCTGTACAGTGCTCAACAATAAAAAACAACAAATATGTAAATCAACATATGATTCCCTTCCTTAAAAACCAGAAACTAATCATGTGCTAGGCAACCACTGTCTCGTGTGAATTTAACTGGATTTACCACGCCGACTTTAGGTAAAAATAGAAAATATCTGTCTCTTCGAAATAATAAAATAACATGGAAACGTCTTTAAAAACTGGCTTTGCCCAAAATTTGGTGGGGCTGTATAGTATAGTATAACTAATTTTTTTACATATTTACATTACAAATTATGATTCTTCGTCAGTCAACAGCTGCTCGTCAAGTCTGTTCTACTCGGTAAGTTGAAACTCAATCCTTTTTTAATAGAAGTAAATGCAATGATCGATAAGGGAAGAATAATTCATTTCTTTTGTTTTATTCCCTTTAGCCTCTGAGCCAATTATCTTCAAAGAGACACCCTGCACCAACCTCAATTCCCAAGACCATTAATGTTCAAACGCATTTATTAATCCCTTATTACTTCTAATAATAATAATAATAATAATAATAATAATAATATAATTAATAACTTAATAACTTAATAATAATCCAGACCCTGGAACCATAGAGCACCATCCATTATTCTTTTAAAGATTCAAACGGTTAAAATCGATACCTCAGGCTGATACCTAATCTCAGATCAAAAGGGCTCAAAAGCTATACCCCCTCCTCATCTCCGTGGAGGGCACTCAGCAAAGTTTTATAGGGCCGGGGAGGCTCTGCCGCGAGATCCAACTCCATATGATTACAACTAACTGTCTTTCGTTCATGTGGCTAACCTGTGATCAGGCGGTCCTTCTTCGCCAACTTTCTCGCTCTCCCTTGAAAAAAAGCGCCAGATCGCAGGTTACCAGGGAGACTAGCCTGGGAAATGCCATTTTTCTTTTATTCAGTACACTTCGTGTATTTTATTTGACGTAACCCTCGCAGTCATGTTCTTCCCGCTGGACAAATATGCGCCTTTTCCCGCCGTTTTTTGCCAAAAGTGAAAGCAAAGTCTTGCCTCGACTTGCAATCGAGGGAAGAATCGTTGCATTTTCATTGGACACTACCGTGGCGTTATCATTCACCATGTTCACGTGAAGTCAGTCACTGAAAAAATACATACAGCTTCACGACGCAATATTTACTCCGTGATTTACTCCATAACAGCCTGCAGGTGACGAAGTTTTCTCTTCTGATTTGTCGTTCGGTCTACATTGCGTGGTGTTCACTTCCTTCTTTGATTGTTGGTTGGTCTGGGGTTCCAACCCGTTTTCGAACAATTTGGATCTTCAAGGTAAAATGTTCGCGCGTAACGTTTTTGCCAGCTGACTGTCGAAACGTTGCATTTTTCACCACTCATACTAGCCTCGTTTTTCGATATTTGTTGTAGTGTACTATATTTCATTATCGGGACAATTTGATAGAAATACATCAATAACAGCTAATACACTGATCTCTCGATGCGATCACACCCAACGATCCGCCATTGAGCCGAAAATTTCGAGTTGTTTGAGCTTACTTAAGTGCGAGTTGCTAGATTTTCGTTGCTTTCATCGATTTATCCATTGAATGGTGAAATTCGTTGATAGAAACTTGTGCTACATTTAAATCGACCTCCTTTTTTTACGGTGTAAATGTGATTTATCACCTCGTTGCCCAATTTTCCTGAGAATTTTGAGTTTTGGTATAACTTGGACTTGTACAAGAGCAGCAATTAAAGCTCCTGAATAAAGGGTATTAACCAGTAATATGGCTAAGAGTTTAAGATTCAGGATTATCCAGCTCCTGTATAAGGAAAGTAGCTAAACTGCTTCTTAAAGCAAATACTTAAAATACTCGTAGTTATACACCAAGGTCGTCCTCTTGTTTTTCTTCTACATTGTTTAGTGTCCTCTGATTTTTATGTGATATATAATTTTGATGTTTTTGTCCCTATTTATGGCACCATTGAACATGTACGAGTACTTCTTGTTGCTAGGATACAGTTGCGAAACCCAGACCGATTAGCCACAGGCTAGGCAAAGCCGACTCAATTATGACTATGGTTTCATCAATAAATGGATGCTCGCACTTGGAAAATCAGTTTGATGATAGAGAACAAGTTGACTAGTCCAGGAAATTGGGCTGAGGTGACTGAAGGGGCTTGACACAATTCAGGTAGAGCCTCGTTTTGAATCTCCTCCTTACTCAATCAGCTAAAAGGAGACTCTGCTCACACTGACATGGTGTATTTTTGGAAATACACATATAATCAATGTGATACCCCTGGGAG
Source organism: Porites lutea (assembly GCF_958299795.1). NCBI lineage: Eukaryota > Metazoa > Cnidaria > Anthozoa > Scleractinia > Poritidae > Porites > Porites lutea. The sequence goes on from NC_133201.1 coordinate 8,465,772, forward strand.
TAGAGAGGGGTCCCATGGGCTGAGGTGGAGACTTGATCAGACAAATTTGCTTGTTTAACAGTCTGCTTATTTTGTTCAGTATTACAGCTGTCTCTGGTGCAGAAGTTGTCAGAAGGCTCCAAAGGTGTTTGTTTCAGAATAAGGTGATGTTTCCGCTAAAGATAACCGCAGGTATGTTAATTTCTGACAATTGATGATGATGATGATGATGCCTTTATTAAAGTGTCAAAACTGTAAAAGCAGTGTATAACCACCAAGTGGGGACACTAAAATAAATTAAAAAGAATAAATCAATTAAGAAATTAAGAAAACCTATGTACAGTATAAGCCAGTGAGAAATTCGAGAGAACTATATACAATATGTACAAATGTATCCATTATCTTATAAGAAATAAGAAATAAAAGATTAAGAAGTGCAAAGAGAGCAGTTAGAGCAGTTATTGTCATCTAATAGCATGCTGAGATCCACTTTTCTGATGTTATACTTGAAGGAGGACAACGTGTAAGCTTTTTTCACGTTACTAGGAACAGAACTCCATACCTTTGGGCCCATATACCTGAGCGAGTGCTTTCCAAAGGAAACTGTGTTGAATCTGGGTATAGTGAAGTCATGATTGCGCAGTTGATACTTAATTGCAGGCTGTTCAAAGAGAGTGCTAATGTATGTTGGGCACATGTTATTTTTAACTTTATACATGAGAATAGCTATGTCCTGTAGTCGCTGGTTGTGTAGAGTAGATAGCCCAGCCATAGATAGTAATTGACCATAGGACGAATGTTTATCACAATATATAGCCCTAAGTGCTCTTTCCTGGATTCTCTGTTAAGTCATCAGTAGTCATCCTTAGTAGTGTAGTGGTGAGGAGAAGTTACATTGAGCCAAAGATCATGGTTCGAATCCTGCATAGCACCTTTTCTTTTGGTGTCCACAATAAATTAGTTTACTCTGCGTGTAAGCAACGCATTTGACACATTAATAAAGTTTTTATAAGCGGCAACATGCAGGGTTTAACTGCGGGGGTTGGTGGGGGAGGGGGGAGGGAGGGAATTACTTCCTTATATAAGCCTTAAGTATATAAGTATGTCCTTTCCCAAAGGGTATGGTTTCTGGGCCTTTTTGGTCTGAAAAATGGTTTTCGAAGGAACTATGGGAGTGTACACCTGTGAAAGTATTTATCGTTTCAATTCCAAATGAGTAAGAAAGAAAGAGAAATATGCAAATTTGAATTGCATTCAAAAATTTTTTTGGTCTAGTTGCGCCCCAATCTAAGTAATGATGACATGATTTCTGCCTTTAGAAAGGCCAGCTCTGAAACCTAGTATGGATTTTAGAGGTCTGGTCTGAAAATGGGTGTGGAAATTCAAAATGACATTTTTTGGTCTGAAATAGGGGTAGGATTTGGAGAACTGGGTGGCACCCCCCACCAAGAATTCCCAGGAGTACCCCCCAGGGTTTAACTGTACATCTGTGTTTGTTTGAGTGTGGCATAATTTTATTGATGCTTCCATCTGCCATATTAAATGGAAGGGTAGTGTTTATTATATTTATTACCTTGTTTCTTCCACAGCCTTTGACTGAGCCAATAAAATGCACATAAAAAATTATCCTTTTTCAATAAAAAGCTTCCACTAGACCAGTGAGCTAAAAAGTATGTGATTGCAACTGGGAAACCAAATTTTACATAGTTCAATGTCAAAAAAAAAATTACCGTATTTATTCGAATAATTGCCCAACCTCGAATTAGCGCCCACCTCGAATAAGTGCCCATCCTAAAGGGAGAAAAAGTTAACAAGCACCCAGCCTTGAATAAGCACTCACCCCACCCCTCCCCCTCCCAATTAAACTCAAATAAGCTCCCACCCCCACCCTATCCACTTGAGTGACAATGAGATTGAAATTGAAATTGAATACCATTAAATACTACATAAGAGACTTCCCGGAAGACAGAGTTTTCTTCAGAGTATTTTACAGAAATCTTGCCTTGTTACTTATTAGCATTTACTGTTTTGCTGCAAAATAAACATACTACACTTGCTGAAAATGGTGAAAATTTAATAAGCGCCCAGCCCCTAATAAGTGCCCACCTCGAATAAACGCCCACCCTCAAGGTCCAAAAATTTAATAAGCACCCAGGGTGGTTAATCGAATAAATATGGTACCTGCCTGTTATGCATGAGTTTTGGATTGCAATGTAGGTAATTTTTGCTTTTTTTTCATTTTTAGTAATGTTCAATATAATGTACATTGGTGTAAGTTGAATTACTTTACAAGTTATGGATAATTTAGCTGGTAAGGTATTATAAATTTAAAACCATTATTTTAGTTAATTTTTTTTCTTTATCATTCATTTCCTTAAAAGTTATGGATAATTTAGCTGGTAAGGTATTATAAATTTAAAACCATTATTTTAGTTAATTTTTTTTCTTTATCATTCATTTCCTTATTATAATTTATTGCTTGTTTGGTTGTTTATACCCAGACATGCATGAAAGTTGCATTTTCTGGATACCTGCCTGCACTAATAGATGAAATAACACTTAACCCTTTAAGCCCCAATATCCACAAATTTTCCCGACTGATCTCTATATATTTCCTTAAAGAATGAGTTGAGAGAATTTGATAAAAGATCAAAGTATTTTCTCTTAGGGAACGCGTCCAAATATCGGCATCGGGTCACGCCGATGCCGATCAATCGGGTGCCGATTTTTTCCGATTTCGTTTTCAATCGGTACCGATATTATCGGTACCGATTGAAACGGAATCGGCACCGTTCAAAATTCTTCATCGGGCCAATTAACAGAATTCATCAAATCTTGACTTATATCTGTCAGCGTTTGTCAAAGGGTTGAAATCGTCGGTCACGCTACGTTACTGACAAAAATTATATAGGGCAATGTTTATGTCAACAAAAGCAAAGCGTGAATGATTGAGTTTTCAATGCACAAACAGGCTGGGTAAGACCAAGTGTTTATCGCCTTTCTGAAATGTGTATTGTTTCAAAAAAATTAGCGACAAATGCCTTCATCGAAGAGTTCTTATGGAAGACAATACCAGACAAGATGAAGAATTTTTGTATCGAGCATCTTTAAGCGAAAGATAGCGCGCTGAATGCATTTACGACCTTAGAATCCAAAACGCGTGATTGAAGAATCCTTGCTGGCCGGAATTTTAAAATCGTTTAGCCAAGAAAATAGGGGACAGAATACTGTCAGATCAGGCATTCATGACATTGCGTGTACAGGAGCGAACTTGAACCGGCTAGAATCAGGCAAGTTGTTTATTTGCTTGTAAACTTCTCTCGTCGAGTCAAACTCACTGGATCTTTCATTGTTACGTTGATTGCACATTCCGTTGACGCTCCGAATTTTTTAAAAGAAACAACTAATTTTTCGCTCTTTTCTGAAACGAGATAAAACAAAGCTTTCTATAAAATGTATTAACTCGAGTTAAAGAAAGGAAAGAAAACTGCTTTTAACGATCCGGCTTGCGACGTGCGATACGTATTGGATACGTAGGCAGAAGCAACTTGAAAACGCCGTTCCCTATATTTTCAGCTCATCAGAAGTGAATTGAATTATGATAAACTTTTAATTGCAAGTGAAACAAAATACAAAATACAAAACTAGCTTGAAAGCAATGTTTACAAGTTATAGTTATACAGGTGACAACTACGAGTTTGAATAAGCTTTGTAAATAAACAACAAGTTAGTACACTTATTTTATATATAATCTATTATAAGAATGTTGTTTTACCGGCCTACGCTGAATATTCTTATTGTTCTGTCGGTTTTCAGTTTGGCCGCTAGGCAGTCACGAATTTTTATGAGAGGTTTCGAAATATGACTCGCTCTACATTTTGTTAGAACAGCGTGGAAAAGTTTGTAAGCAATTACCGATCGACTGACAGAGAACAAATCGTCGAACAGCCTTGTAGACATCTTCGAACCAACTTATAAGGCGAAAAAACATCTACTGAAGTATTGTTATAATTATTTTACTATTGAGAACAAAGCAAGTTTTAAAGACTGTTTTGTTGAGTGAAATGACTCTTTCATTATTTGGTTTCGTGACATGTTTGCAGAATCACATATCCTTATCAGATGAATGTGATACCCCATTATCCACATCGGAATGTTTCTGGCTCCGATTGAATCGGCAAAGTTTTTATCATTATCGGAAACGGCAACTAGTGCCTACAGATAGGTACCGATTCCGATCAATCGGAAAATTAATCGGGTCCGTTTCCCATGATCGGGTTGCCTACCGATATTTGGACGCGTTCCCTTAGGTGATCATTTAATTAATTCTCATAACCTCATCTCATGACAATGTATGGATGTTGTTAGGAGAAAATTGCTGTTGGTCACTATTGGGACTTAAAGGGTTAACCAATGCTATCCTGCCGTTCTCCTCCTTTTTCCAGTGTTAAGAGACAAACAGTTAAACACACCAGAAAAGAAAAATTTAACATTGTATTTGTAGTAGCACGTAGCTTCACAGATCATGACCAGAACCAGCATTATCTGTTATTAACAAATTTGTTGCAAATTCATCTGTGTGTACATGTATGCTGGATGTGCAAAATGCATATTTTTAAGTTCACTGTATGCATTAACTTGCTTTATTATTCATTCAAAATATGTTCTTAATTCTGATTGGGTAAAAGCACACGCATAATTCACCATAACCAGTTACTGATGTCCAAATTTGGAAGATTTTTGTGTTTAACAAGGAAATGACATCAAAAATGTAGCCCCCCAAAAAAAAGATGGCGGACATAATTCACTCGTTTCAAGAGTAAAAACTACAGCTGAAACAAGGCGAAATAATAGCTATAAAAACATGGCAAAAACAGCAAGAAGACAACTCTGAGGGTGACATCTGCTATTTGGAGAATATTTGCGGAGCTGGACAAACCTAAACATACACTATCGAAGGTGAATTTAACATCAATGCAGGTAAGCATGTTTCAGCAATGTTTTTAAACTTGGAATTATTTTGAATGAATAATAAAGCAATTACTGCGCTTTTCACAAACATGCGAACTCTAAAGTTCAAAGGCCACCTTCACATGAATTGCATTTTTCGCTGCCATCAATCATATAATTACGATCACAAGCAACTAACCTTGAAACACAGAAACACACAAAATGGATCGAAATCCACCAATCAAAAATCACAAACCATGACCTTTTGAAACCGTTAAAGTAAAGTATTGTTTCCTAAGAGGTCCATTAAGATGATGGACGGCAGCGAACAATGCAATCATTAGTTGGCTTTTCAACTTCAGAATTTGCATGTTTGTGAAAAGTGGAGTAATGAATTCGTCTTTCATAGGATATGAAGAATTGAACAGATCTCGGAGGGTGTTATCCACCTCGGCCGATTACACCCTCCTTGATCTGCTTAATTCTTCATATAATCCTACTTAGCCTCATTCATTAACTGCTTTATTATTATGTCTTAATGCTTTATTTTTATTGCATTTATTACTTGAAGGTCTTTCATCTAATGCTCCAAGCTATCCCTCATTTCCAATCAAAGAGCAGTTGCTGAATGTGTTGGAGTCCAAAGAGATTGAATTAGATGCTCTACTAAAGCTACTTGGAGTAGAATTAAAAGCTTCTCACCAACTCAAGACAGTACACGAGTTAGTGAACAATTATGAAGTGCAGAATGGACAGATTTCTTTAGAAACATGGGAAAGTATATTTCGAGGGCTTGGATATTCAAAAGACTTTCTCCAAGTCCTTGCTAATTTCAATGAGAAACGCCATTGTCAAGGTAAAAAGAGTGCACTAGTGTAGTGTTTTGTTTAAAGTAGTACAAGATACTGAAATGCTTTGCAGACTTACTTGCAGGTTACATGTATGTAGCTAGCAGGGTGCTGTGTAATGGTGGTTCAACTGTATTAGAGTTTTTGTTATTGTGAAGTGCCTGTATGTGCTATGAATTTCTTTTGAGTTAAGTATAAACCTGCTTTTTTTCATATTCAATACCTTATATACAGGGCTTCTGATATTTCGCGTGGTCGCGGACCCGCGAAATTCAGGTATTTCCGTGAAATCCCGCGAAATTCCCAAAAAAACGCGAAATATCACGAAATCCGCCATAAATATTTCCAAATACATGTCGGCAAAACATATTTAATACTTATCTTGGCTATTAGACCTGTTTTATTCACCCCAAACGTCCAAATTTATCTTGAAACTTTGTCACTGCAACGAGTAAACAACGTCCCAAAACTACCAGGCATTTTTAGATGAACGTTGCCAAAAACTGGGCACTAACCATAATGTTAATGGCTTTAGCATTCGCTCATTTCTCGAGCGAACTGTTATTGAAAGAGCAAATTAATGATTATCCCTGTTAAAAAAAACGTTAAACAACGCTGGTCATATCGTCGCAAAATTGATCGATTTTAGCAAAATTTGCCAAAAACAATCCAACGAAATCGGCTGTTTTTTACTGATTGTTTCTTGGCGAAGTTTCCCCCGAAATTTCCCGTAAAATTGGCCGATTTTTCTAAGAATTTGCCCCGAAAATCTTTTGAAATTTGACTTCTCTCCTGCGAAAATCCCGCGAAATCGGCCGATTTTTCCGCGAATTCGCACCTGAAAGTCCCGCGAAATTTTGTTTTTTTCCCGCAAAGTATCAGAAGCCCTGTATATATTCTGCCAAATGCCACAGGGCACTACTACATGTGGTACAATGTAGGGTAGCCCTTTCCAGGGATCCAGATTCATGTTGTAGGGAGCAGCATGCATATCAGTCATTCTTTTAGTGACAAGTGGTGCCATCTGAATGTCCAAAACAGGGTAGCTTGCATTGTATGAACAAGAAGGTTCTTAATATTGGTGTCAAGGCTCGCTTGCTTGGAGATTAGATAAAAAATGAGGAGAAAATTAATTCTACTGGATATTAATTACTTTTTATATCGTTTTCGATGATTTGTCTCTGAATTGATTTAGTACGCATGTTAGCGACGGCTGGAAATACGTCTGTGGTAGCAGGCAAAGGAGGGTATTACCAGCCTTGCACCTACTTTGCGGGTGTTTGTTTCCTGTTTGCATGATGAAAACATGAATTTTACTTAAGGTTTCGAATAAATTTTCGCTGGTCACAGAGAGTGGGATAATTTTTATCAAACCTCCCATATCACCCCAATTCCCCTTCTGGGAATGATATTATTACTACATTCATAATGCATTCAGGCTTGTGCATATATTAATTCCAACCATGCATTATCCTTTCTATGCATTTAATTAATTGGATCTGTCAGTTCTGTATATGTGTTACAGGTCTTATACTACTACATGTGGTATTTATGCCAAATATCACTATAAATCGTGCTATTACCTATACAAACTTAAATTCAGGTTAAAAATTTTTAACCTAGTAGGTTGATTCTCAGTTTCCTTTGTCTCCTAGACCTAATTCTTGAGTAATCACAGGGAGCCCACACAATCTGTTTGTGTAGCCGATTGTTATTTTATAGTAATTAATGTACTGGATTTACCCTTTGCTTCACCTATAGCGATATATCGCTAACTATGTATATAAATCAATTATAAATAAACGTTGAATTACCTTACCTGTGGCTTAATATAGTCGTCCTTTTACCTCAAAAGCGGTGTTTTGAGCAATTTTGAATGAATTTGAGTTCGCCGTTGACTGTTCCTTATAATAGAAGGACAAGCTTATAACAATCCGCTACGCAAACAGATTGTGTGGGCGCCCTGTGGAGTAATCAGAGCTGGGAGACAAAAAGGAAGTTGAGAATCAACCTAGGTTAAAAAGATTTAACCTGAATATAATTTTGACCAGTGTACATGCATGTACATGTATTTAACAATTATTCCTTGAGCCCAAATGGGCTCTGAGTCAATATAGCCCATGAGGCCGAAGGCCGAATGGCGTATTGACTTGGAGGCCATGAAGGCAAGAGGAATAATTGTTTTAGTAACATCCAACTATTTGGTCAAAAATATTGAGAATAAAAAAAATTCTAGCTAGTTAATAGCTAGACTTTAATCCTTTTTTGCCGCCAAAAAGCCAGTGCTTTTCGCTACAAGGGGGCTATAACTTAATAGCCTAGTAGTTATATAGCTCAACCAAACAGAATGCAGCATTGATAATAGACCACTGGTTGGATTTTACTAATAACAGTTATACCAGGAATGTAATATGCATGCATACTCACTTTCCTGATATTTAGTGAGTAAAAGTAATCAAATTGATTTTCTGGCTGTATAATGTACATGTAGGTACTGTTGATTTAGCTGTGGCCAATCTGCATACTGGGGAAGATAAAAAAAATGATGAATCGGGGGCCTCGAGTAATGGTGAGTCAAGCCTATTGTTGATCAATTTTAGGTAAAGACCTTGCATTATTCTTTAATGTTGTCATGACTAATTGCAATAATTTTTATTATGTACAACGAACACGCTACAATTGTATTAATATTTATTAATACCTCGATTGTACATGATCGTGACATGTTGACATGCATTAGGTTAAATGGGATAAAATAGTTTTGCATATACTTGAGTTCAGTCAAAAGAATGATCATATGGCAGTTGCTTTAATATTAATAAGTGCATTACATGTACATTGTTTATAGTTTTTAATTAAAATCAAGTCACTTGTGGGATATTTTACAGTTTCTCGCAAGAAAGCTAAAAGTGTATGAAGTACAGGGTACTGGCAGGGTATTAGCTGTGCCTTTAGATGATTTTCTTTAGAATCACGTTTTTCTTACTTTTTTAAATAGTTAATGCCCTGTGCTGTGCTTTGCAAACAAATAGAAGCCTATAGAAGCTCAAGTAGCCTGTAAAATCCAGCATGCCTAACAGTCAAGTAAAGCGTAAAGTAGACGTGCAGTTCAATCTCGTGGGACGAAGGGTAACAATCGATAGGAGATAGCAAAGTTACCTTTGAATGTCAAACTCTGAACACTTTACAAAATTCAAAATTCGTCTCCCAAAACTTGGAGTCCTGTTGCTGCAGTTTTGACACACATCAATAACCCACATGCTATCTCAGCCATGCCTACAGTGTATGTCACGTGCTGCTTGTAATGAAGGGCGAAAAGTGGAAAAAATAAATAAATGATATAATCATGATATAACTTGACAGGGAGGGGATAAAAGAAAGACAAGATGGGGAGGGGGGGGGCTTTTATTCGAGGGAGGTAATCATTTCAAATATATCCATCAAAGGGAAGCGATTAATCAAGGGACAGCTATTATTCGAGGAAAATAACAGTAAATACAATTTAAAAAAATAAGTTTTAGTTTCCCCCTGTTTTAGCTTGAACTCTTTCAAATAGCCTGCATACTCATGAACACAGCCAGAGATAACATGGCATCAGGTTGCTATTTTAGATCGTTTATCAACAGTGGACAAAAGTGATTTGTAATTTTGCCACAAAATAGAATTTACTTCTCAGTAAAGATGAAACAACCAACTGACCACATACCCATTTAGATATTAGTGCTAGTGCCTAAAAAGGATATGGTTTTACAGTTGTTTTGCCAACATTAGTCGTTTCGCCTATAACCCTCCTGTTCACTTAAGTGTTAAGTCGTTTTATTCACGTTTGTGAAATGCCATGTAGTCATAGTAAACAAGAGCCAAATGGAAACAAACACACGTCAACTTAACATTAGTCAAAAAATCTCCTCCTTCTTGACAACGAAACCCATTAATTTAAGACTCAGAGGTACAGTAATAGAGCTATAATTACTGCAGCCATTATAAAACTAGAGTATTCATCAATTGCGTAAAATATCCTTTCATTGAAAAATAGGGGGACTGCAGCTGCATGATCAACCTTAGCTAGCAAAAACAGCAGGTTCATGTTTAATTTGAGGTGATTTCACTCTGTTTAGGTGCAGCAGGATCTTCCAGTATTCTAAATAAGAAAGATCCAGGTGCAAAACCGAAGACTAATCCACAGTTTGGTAGTCTTAGTCATGATGACACATCCTCTGGTCCATTTGCAGCTTTAAGTGCCTCTGTTGATGCAGAAATTGATACCTTTGACAAAAAAACAGCTGCCTATTCACTGAGCTCATCACTTCTTGTAGAAAGAACCTTGACTAAGAATTCCTCTGAAGAAGATAATAATGGTAAATGTATTCATGACTTACCTGTACTGTAGATAATGTATAGAATGTGAAGATGAAAAAAAGGGTCAGGAGTATGATTTAAATGAAGTACATCTATGCCTACTCTAATGCTGATTTTATTTTGATAATAATATTAATATTAATGATAACAACATTAATGATAATATTATAACGGTAAGAACAGTAATAATAAAACAAAAAGACAAAATTTATGTGTAACATAGAAAGCTTCAGTTTGTGAGGGGTTGTTCTAGTAATGTCTCTTGACTATTTTTTACATGACATTTATTGCAATAAATATTTTAGGTCACAATTATTTTAAAGATGACAAGTTCCTTTTTCGTTTTTCCATTGGTTAAAGATTACATGTATTGATGTCAGTCAAATCTGGAGTGATTTTAAACAAAGTACTGTCAAGTGTGTCAAGTGAAGTGTGAAGTCATTTCGGCTTTATGCTTAATAAAACTAGAACAGTGTGTATTAATATAATGTTATTACAAATAATTTTATTGCAAATTGTAATAAAAATTTGTTGTATCCCAAAATCAAGCTGATTTAACTGTTTCGAACGTTTAACGGCTTTTAAATGCAGTTGCTTTAAAATAATATAATGTCATGCTCTAGATTTTTACCATCCATTCTAGTACATCATACTTATTTACATAATTATACATCACCAATTTCAGGAGGTCAGTTATAATTATGTGCTTATAGGCTTAAACAACGAAAAACAGAAATAAAAGGTATTGTTGTAAACTTCATGCATTAAACTTCAAATAATGAGTGTACTAATATTTGAGATACGATAAAGTCTAAAATTATTAATTTTCCTAAAGCACAGCAATTTGTAGTGATCTTTAGAGTTGCAAGATTTTGATTTTGATGTTAACTTGAAAAAAAAGTGGACATCAAAAGTTTAAAGTTTAAATATTCATTTTAAGTTGAACCATTAAAAGTTCCACTCTTTGATTTTATACCTACTTGCAGATAAGGTCTTAAAATCTAAGTCAGAATTTGAAAGTACCATCCTCCGACAACAGAATGCCCTTGCAAGAGGACTGACAACCCCACCACAGTTTCCACAAACGGACAATAATAAGTGGCCGGAATGGAGCTTACCTCCACCAGAAGGACATCAGAGGGAAAAACGATTATCTGTCCATGATGACCAAGATTTTGGTGAACAGTCTCGATCCGCTGCGGTCTCAACCGCGAAAAGAGAAGATAGTTTTTCTTATTCAGCAGATAATAGCACACTCAGTGAAAGTCCAACAACTGATGAAATGGTCCAATCACCACCTGAGAGGAGTGCCAGTGGAACTGTAAGTGGAGAAACGGAAACACCTCATAATGATATTGCAGCTAATATGAGGCAATCTTGCTTCGAAAAACAAGATTGCAGCACCCTCATGGCGAATCAAGAGAAAAAGGAAGATGGCCATGTATCCAACAATGCTGCTTTACTTGCTACTGAAGGGCCATTACTAACTTCCTCAGTGGATTTTGTTGCTTGTAGCAGCAGTAGTGAAAATTTGAATAGCCAGCAAAGCAGAATTCCAGCTGAGCAGGATGATAATGTAGGAGATATTGGTTTATTGGAAGAAATGAGTAAGGTATGATATTGTTATGTCATTTTTCACAAGTTTAATTAGAGCACCAGAAATAGATTTACTTTTAAAGGTTCATAAACCACTATGAAGAATGAAGCTTATTTTGCATAGTATAGTTCATTACCCGCAATAGAGCGATTTTCATATGACCTTGAAAAATGGTTTCTGTAAGTGTTTGTTATAAGCTAATGGATGAAAAGATCAAAACATGGACTCTTCCTTTTCCCGCCAAAGAAGACCCTAATATGGAAAAGGCATTGTTCGATTGACCAATCATGTTGCAGTATGATGTCAAAGCGAAGTATCCATTGATTTCTAGAAAGTTCTTGGGCATGGAGTTTTCTCACCCGAGCGTTCGCTTAACCCCCGGGGGGGCACTTGGGTATTTTTTGGGTGGGTATGTGCCGCCCGGGACTCCAAATTGGCATCCCGTTCCAAAAAAATTTCCCCTAAAAGTGATACCCCTTTCTAGAAATGGGCCACGTTTTTATACCCCGTTCTAGCATTCGCTCTAAAACTGATACCCCTTTCTAGAAATGGGCCAATTTTTTATACTCCGTTCTAGAAAGTTTGTAAATTGAAATAGCCCTGTTTTTTTAAAAAGATATTTCTTTATTTCTTCGACGTATACATAAAAAAATGCTTCTTCATAATCAGCAACAATTTTAAGCAGAAGATAAAGCCGTGATCCACAATTTTTTTATACCCCGTTCTAGAAAACGCCTCTGAAATGGATACCCCGTTCTAAATCAGGAGCTTCAAAATCACGACCCTGTTGGGCGGCACATACCCGTATAGGTGATGTATGGGAGTACCCCCCCGGGGCTTAACCAACCAAAAGCCCTGCCCTCAGCCTCATTCATTAACTGTTAAAGATACGTATAATTAACTTTTGTTACTGGATAACTCTTTTGTTCTTGAGATTCTCCTTTGTGGAAATAATTTCCCAGTTTTTTTGTTCTTTGCGTGTACAAAATGTCCGATCCGCAGTTTGGTCTGTTCTGTTAAATCAATAGCTTTCATCACTTAAATTGTTTTTTTTTAGGAGATTGAGAGCCTGCATCTATATGAAACATTTATGACAGAGGTAAATATTGCATGTTTAGGTGAAATTTTTGTGAGTGATTAATAAAAAATGAATCATTATGTACTAACTTAACGTAAATTAACCCTTATTGAGGTGATGCTGACCAGGTATTGGTTTTTAATTAATTTTTTAATAATAATTATGAAGCCACACATTGGGAGCGAGGTCAATTTATTGAGTTCATATCTCCCGTGAGGAGTGAAATGATGTGAAGTATATGAAATAATTCATTTTTGAACTGCGGTTGTAGATGAAAGTGAAGAATGATCATCGCACTAAATTTTCCAATTATAAATAATTTATCTGAAAGTAAGAATTAACCTTGGTCCCTTTCCAAACCCTTTTCAGGAAAATGATATTTTACGTCACAATGAGGCATATTTGTTGCAGGTAAAAATTGTTTTACATGATTGTAAAATTTAACCTATTACAAAATTCTTGAATCTCATTGGCTATTAGTAGCAGTGATTTGTGATAATCGCACTTAGCATGCTGAGTGGGGTTCATGAAAAAATTCCTTAATCTTATTGGCTTAGAGCAGTGCAGTTTTTAATAAACACGATGCAAGAACGAGCAAACATAACGCAAAAAAGAGAATAAACTGCAAATTTCTCAGAGAATGGAAACCCCTTGAAGTTTGCAAATGAAAACATGGCCGGCTTACAAATAAGCCGAATTTACTTCAGTCGCGGCGTAAAATACCATGGAAGAATTTAAAAAACTAGTTAAACAAAAACACTAGAGGACCTCATTCTGAGGTGATGTTTGGAAGAAATGGAAAAAAGAGGAAGGAATTTCCAAACAAATTGAGAGCTACGAGCCGGCCGACTTCAAAAAACCGCTCGAGCGTTTCTGCGCGGAGATTTTATAATAACAACAAATAAGGGGACGACTACAACGTTTGGATGCTAAAGCCAAACAACTATGTCTTAGTCTAGCCGGCCGTGGAAAGCGTCCAAACGAAGCCAGGAAGGCAAATTTTTTTTGTGTATATTATTAAACGATAATCATACGACTCAATTCACAGGGCGCCCACACAATGTGTGTGTGTAGCCGATTGTTATTTTATAGTGAATGTACGGATTTATCGTTTGCTTCACCTATAACGATATATCGCTAAGTATGTATATAAATCAATTATAAATAAATGTTGAATTACCTTACCTGTGGTATATCGCGTTCTTTTGCCTCAAAAGCGTTTTTTTGAGCGATTTTGAAGGATTTTGAGTTCCCCGCCTAATAAGGAACAGTAAACGGCGAACTCAAAATCCTTCGAAATGGCTCAAAAAACCGCTTTTGAGGCAAAAGGACGACAACATATCGTGTGATTTAATTCAACAACCTACAGGCTGAAATTTGGCGTTTAAAAACCTAAAAATACAAGAACCTGTTTAGCCTGGTGTAGAAAAATAGGTTCTAATACAAAAAAATCACTCCAATTTTGATGGTCAAAATTCTGGATTTTTGTCAGAAACTTCTGACAAAAGTTTACTGTGTATCTGTTTTCTTTGATGTACATTTGTTTGGATTTCCAGTAGAAATATGTTTTCCGTAAAGCTACAGTGCTATATAGACGGTTTAAAACCTAAATATTTATATTTTTGCCAATGGTTACACTACGACAACCTCTGGAAAATAAGAACCTTTTAATAACCTTATCAGCCTGAATTGGGAAAAACTACCCAAAAATATAAGAACCTGTGTGTTCAGCCTGACCTCGAAAGTACTAGGTTCTTATATTGTTTTTTTTTTTACTGTTTTCAAACTGTTGTCTTGTTCTAAGCTAAGAATGCTGATTGATTTGTTATTGACAGCAGGCAAAATGCTCACATTTAAAGCGGGCAACTGTTGGCGGCTTGTGAGACTTAAGGTATTTTTCAATAGTTGAAATCGTCATGAAGCCATCAGTGCAAGTCTTTGTTGCGATCTTATTAAACCACGCATATTTTGCCATTTTCTCCTGCCTCGATCTGGATTCAGGTAAGAGTCGCGGTGGTCTTTGTGGCCTCAAACTTTTAATTAGTACTTGGACATGATTTTTAAGTTAACGTTGCGAGAGGCACTCCACTGTGATAACCCAACAGGCCACTGGACCAGAATGAATCTTGAGCTAAGTTGTATAGCTGGGCGTGGTTCTCTCTCTTTGTGTAAAAAGTGCCATCCCTTCATATGCTTAAGTGACTCTGGTTCTTGCTTGGAGCTGCCTAATGGTATCTCACTCTCAGATTGTGGCAGGACTTCGTCCGAATGAGGGAACTTGATGGTTTCCACGCTAGCATTTTGTGTGACTTTGCCTAAGAACACTGAATTCCCATCCACGTTGCATGTGGTTCTTTGTGTGTTATTGTTTTCTGCTCTTTTGATTGTTGCTTTTAAAAGCTCATCGGAACTGAGGGGAAACCTGGACTTGTCTGTTGCTGGTAAGTTGTTTGTCTCCATCGTTGTTTCTGGGAGGATAGCTCGCTGGGTTTGTCGCACCATAAAACCTCAGAAACTATCTTTAGTTTTAAGGCTTTATATATATTAACAGGAAAAGGAAATGAAAAATATCTGAATGAAAGGCACTCAATATTTTTTCGTGATTTACATTGGCTAATACACACCGGTAACTAGTCTACTAGCTACGGTTATTACAAGACAACCGGCAGTTAAATTTCTTTGGCTTGTTGATAATTATAGTTTTGAGTGGTTGATTTTTCTGGCTGTCTTACTGTACATTTTTTTTTTACTAGGAAAAATTTTTAATTTTTTGTTTTCCATAATACAAGTTTATCTAGCTAGTGGTAATTGGACAATTTTGTTGTTGCAATAGCCAAATTGAACAATGAATGTTATGGGCTTTTATAGAACCAATCAGATTCAAGCATTTTGTTTATTATAGATGAAAGTGTGAGTAATTAAAAACATGCACAGAATACTCATTATTATAAATAAAAACACCAATGAAATACCAGGTGAGCTCTCGCGCGAAAACACGATACCTTCACACGTGAAAATAACATGCACGTGTGAAAAGATCACCGTTACTATGACTACATAATAAATCGCGCCTTTCGCAGCAAAAACACTATAAAAGTGAAATGGTTTGGTATTTTATTGGTGTTTATATGATAAATAGAACACTATATGGCCGCTTGGAGGTACGAAATTTTTCTTCTCGTGTTGAAAATATTTCACTCGTTCGCCGCGCGGCCATGTAATATCCTCTATATATTGAATCAGAATGTTCATTAAGTTTATATCCATATTTGGTATGTCCAGAAACTCGTAAGGGTTAGAGCCGAAAGCAGGTGTGGAATTGCACGTATTTTAGGCGTCCTTTGATGCCTGGTTATGCCAATTAGATATTTACAGGAGTAACAACCATTTATAGTCTTTCTCCTTTCTAGTAATAATGTTGTTGTGTGTCATTCCCTGCTTTGATAGGAGCTCAGGATACAGAAGGACCAACACAGAGCACTCTGTTATGAAAACCTTGCTTTAAGACGGAAAGTAGAGGTAAAAGATTACTGTCAAACTAATAAAACCTCCAGATCATTGGTTTGACACAGTAACATAACATAGATCTACACATACATTTGTGCATCTCAAACCATAACAAACATGCTATATGTTCTTCTCTGAACATGTTATGTATAGTATCACATGGAGAATTTCCGAAAACAGTCATACAGGTATTACAGTATGCAATACATAATGGAAAAAAAAATGTTTTTAAAATTTTGTTGTACGTGTTATATTTTCTAGAGATTAAGAACTGAAAAGGCAGAACTTCTTGTGCATACTCAAGAGGTAAATACAACAGCTTAATAGCCTGCGAATACAGCCGCCTCTCATTGCTTTCTGCCTCCGGGACGTTTCGCGAACGGGACATTTGCGACTTTTAACTCAGAAAGTTCATAATGATGACGAAAAGCAATGTTAACCACAAATCTGATACACTCGAACCTTCATATGCGACCACCTCCCATAAGCGACCACCTATCCAAAAGAACATCTGTCGAAAGGTCCTTGGACACCTTATGAAGTTTATACAACGTAGTATTCCTTATCGTTTTGGATTAGGGTTAAGCACTGCGTTTTACAGATTAGGGTTAAGCACTTCCCTGGTTAAGCACTGTTTCGAAACTGGTTAGGTTCTTATGTTAGGTTGGGGTTGATGCTATGTGTACTTTAATTATTTCCCTACCATCCAACAAATCCTCAGTGATCTAGTGGTTAGTGAATGGTTAGTGTGGTATAGTGGCAATTTGGGACATGGGTTCGAATCCTCTTGCCCTTCATATCAATTTTTTTCTTGCACTTTCATAAATGATTTCCAGCTTGAAATATCTTCTAAGTGTGATATAAAAGCAGAAAACAGTTCTACCTTGATTGTGTAAAAATCGTAAAGGGAGAAAGGGCCTTTCGGCAGATGTTAACGAGTGCTGACGTTTCCAAAATACCAAAAGGTTTTCCCAGTCAAAACCATCTAATTAAAACCCCCACTTGTTGTGGTGACGGTTGTACAATTTTCCATGGTTTTCCACCTATTGTAAGTGACCGCTTGACGCATCGTCTGATCTTCTAAGCTTCGCAGAGTATACGAAGACCTTTAAGTGACGAGATGGAACAGCAGATATCGTAACTAGGAAATTGCGTACAATAAGTTGTTTTGTAAAAGGTCGAAGCGTCGGGACCTCTACTTGGAAAAGACAACCTGTTGTTCGATTCTCCTAAGCAACCACTAAATCTTCGCTTTTGGGGTGTCGCTTACGGGAGGTGCGACTGTAGTCATAGGATTCCAGATTAAAATATGTTCGAGTTTTTTTCTCTCTCGTGAACCGTTTTTGACTGCGGAAAGTGATGAGAGGCGGCCGTATTTATAGAAAATTAATTTTGATTTTGTTTGATTTGATTTTTTTGGAGGGATTTCCTAATTTTACTTGATTTTACTTTCACTTGTCTTTTAATTAAAAAAAATAGTTACACATAAAAGTGAAAAATAAGAAAAATATCCCTTCAAAATTCAGATTTTTCGATTGGCAGTTCTTGGTCACCATACTTTAGCAAAAAGTAAAGCAAAGTCTGTATTACACTAAGCGGTTCACCTGAATTTGGGGTTAATATGAGTGGGTATATATTTCCACCAGTTTCAGTGACGCAGTGGGGAATGATAGTCGTAGAATTAAACGTGCCGTGGAAGTTGTAATCAACGGCCCAAGAATAATATTCAAATGTGAAAAAAACCTAGTGGAATTCTCTTTCATGCACGTGGCTCGGACAAACAAGAAGTTATTTTGTTTTAGAGATGGTTGTTTCCTGATTAATAAAACTATGAAATAATGTATCCGTCTTGTTTTTCAGTTGCAAGCCCAGTTGAATGAAAAAGAATTGGAACACCGAATTGTTCAAGAGGTATGAACATAATTCTTAGACTGCTAAACTCCGGTGGTCGCTATGCTTGCGAAGGTTGTACAACACAAAGGGCTAAACGTTATTTTCAAAGTTACTGTCAAATTTTGAGCTTAACTGGAGATTTTCTGAACCAGTCATTGTTATTATAGTATTCACTACTTAATGTAATATTTCGTACTTACCAGTAAGAATGTTTTAATTACAATGTACGTATTATATTTTGTAGACGTTAAGAACTGAAAATGCAGAACTGCTTGAGCAAAAGGAGGAGGTGAATATATAACAGCCTGGCCTGCGATTACAGTCGCCCTCATTGTTCCCTGTTGCCGGAACGTTTCGGGAGAGACGAAGCGTTCCCAATGAAGGGTAGCGATGAGAGGCAGCTGTATACGCAAGCCAATAAAGACAGCCTGAAAATAACATTCAAATGTGGAAATTCTTGTTGAACCCTCCTTCATGCACGTGGCTTGGAGGTGGTAAAGTACATTACAGATTGGCCACTCCTTCGTTAGATTTCTTTCAGAAGCTTCCTGGAGCAAGTTTTATCAGCGCTACCTGGCCAACTTTAGCGCTTTCTTCTCATATTGTAAGCTTTTCTTAGCCAACCCGCATTCAAATTTGCCGCTTCGCAGATTATGAATAGTAAATGATGTCCCTTCATATCTCCCGATGATTTAGAAGTTTCGTGCCGATTTTGAATATGTGTTTGTCGTTTTTTTTTCAGTTGCAAGACTGTTTGAGTGTAAGAGAATTTGAGATAGCTGAAAAGAATGAAGTGATCCAAACTATACAAGAGGTATTTAATAGCAACCCAGAAACGAGCACCTTAAATATTAAAATTTTCGGTGGCTGCTATGCGTACAAAGATCTGACAATGTAACACGGCATAGAAATTTTAAGGTAATTTTACAGCTTGTGGCAGTTAAGCACGTTCACAAACCTGTAAAAATGTATTACTATTTAACTTAATTATTCGTGAAAAGGGGATAAACATTTCAACGTATCCAGCTGAAAACATTTCCAGATTGACTTCTGAGTATGTAAGTGTGACAGTTTACGTATTACTAAGTTATTCTCAGTGGCGGAATCCAGACCTTCAGATAAGAGGGGGGGGGGGCGGTCATCCAGACCCTGAGATAGGGGGGGTGGTCTCCCAAAAAATTTTTTTCGGCCCCTCGAACCTCATTTTGGTCGAAAAATAAAGGGGGGAGCCGAGCCCCCCGGGCCTCTCCCCTGGATCCGCCACTGATTCTAAAACTATTATGCTGGCTTGGACAACAGTCACTGTCGTCTGTAAAGAGACTTCTCGATTTATTTTTCGTGTCAAGTCCATCTAATTTAAGTCATACTATTTACCCTGGACATATTGAGATTAAGAATAAGGTGACCATGCATGTTATATTGTGTCACTCTCTCACTGACGGGGCTAGAACTTGCGTATAATAAAATGAACATATCACAGAACTACGTTTTCTAAAGACTAGGCTTCAATTCATTCAAGTAACATTAAAAAAATTTTGTAATTATTGTAGAAAAATCGTATAGTTAGATAGCGCTCATTCAGCTGCTCAAGGGTTCGGTCCTGCCTATTTATGTCGACCCATGATGTACAATGGTCATCAATGGTCTACAATGCTTACCCGTGATAATAAATTGCAATAATTTATGTTTTAGGCTCGGCACAGTTCAAAGTTCAACGAAGTCGCTCCTCACTCGAAATAAGCCATAAAAACCCTCCCTCCCAAAAAGTGCAAAACCTTCCTTGTAAAAATGAGTTTTATTTGCACGAGATTAAAAAACCATTTTCATGGCAATAGCTTCGCACTTAGCCTCGCTTTGAAACAGAGGCTCGGGGCATTTGGGTCGACTTTGGGTAATAGCCTATTCCCACTAAGACGTGGGCCACTCGATCTTAATTGATGGGTCGACCCAAATTAGATGTCTGACGTAATTCTTCCAAACGTCGATCTCTTCATGTACTTAATTTAAGGGATCGGTAAGGTTCGTTGTATGAAAAGTTCGGCGATTGAACTGGGCTTTTATACAGTGGGTGTATAATCAAGAGAGCATCAGTTTCGGTTGTACGCTTTAAAAAGAGTTGCATTGTACAGGGTGTTTAAAGTTTAGTTTGTGGTTGTTTGAAACCGTTCATGTTTTTAATTTCACAGGAAAATGACAGGCTGAGAGAGGTATGAAAATTAATGTTTTGTCACTGGACAGATAGCGAACTATGAATAATTTGTTCCCCGTTGGTTCGTTTGGTTCCGATCCAAACTTAAATTGATTTTGTTCTTGACCAAATTATTGCTGGACTTATAACAGTTTGAAGAAACTCTTTGTGACTTGCTTTTTAAGGGCCTGTTTACATGGAGGTGGGGGACCCCAGATAGGTGAGGTAACAGGTGGCGGGTCACCCCACCTATCATGTAAACGTGATCAAATCAAAATGAGAGATTATATGGACAGGCGGGTTACCCCACCTAAGCGGGTTTCCTCACCTA
Organism: Porites lutea; assembly: GCF_958299795.1. NCBI lineage: Eukaryota > Metazoa > Cnidaria > Anthozoa > Scleractinia > Poritidae > Porites > Porites lutea. The sequence continues at coordinate 8,486,502 of NC_133201.1, forward strand.
CCTAGGGTCCCCCACCTACATGTAAACAGGCCCTTAGTCGTTAGATATCTCTCTATTTCTCCTACTTTTTGTCTCTCCGCTGTTTACGGTGCAAAAGGAGGAGCATAATATTTGTGTTTGAAACTAACGTCAACAAAAGAGTCAGTGAAGAATGCTTTCACTGTTTGATTTGGTCCAGGTTAAACAAAATGCACTTGGCTCATGCGTTATTCTTTTGCCCTTATAGCAATCATGATCGAACTATAATTGGGAGTAGTTTTGGCTTTCAAGGCAGAATCGTCCCTGATGCCCCTTTTCCTTTGATACTTACAACTGTAATCGGTTCTATTTTTGGTGCGCTGCAGAGAGTTCGACTCCCCATTCCTGAAGACGATGACTAAGCGATTATGCATCATGAACAACTAAACCAACAATCAGGTATATGTAATTAAAAGAAAGGAATGTGGACTGTGATAAAATAATGAAAATTTAGTATCCCGTTTCATTTAGTGCCTTTCTTAAAAAAATGGCGACATTCCATTGGTTTGCTTAGATCATAGTCAAAGTGGAATGGTTGGGAAAGTCTTTGTTATATGTTTTAGTCAGCTTTTTTGAAACTGACCGTGCACAACGTTCAATAGCATTCCTATCACTTTGAAGTTATTGACCAATAGAAACATTACATTAATTTATTCAGTCACAATTCGTGAACAGAAAACAAAGGATTGTGGACGGTCAGGGAGCTTCCAACATAAACTACAGTACCATTGTTTCAACATTGATGTTTGCCGGGTTTCATAACCTGTCAAACGACCAAAATATCCACTTGTTTCTTTCTTTTCTTTTTTTGATGTAAGAACCTTTTTTTGAGAACGTTCCGCCTGAAATTTGCCAAAATATTAAGAACATACCTTAGGCTCAGACAAGAACAATTTATTTTTCACTGCTTTAACTTTCCTTGGATTTCATAATGTCCTTCATGGAATCAGGGTGCGTGTAAAAGTTTTTTCTTTCAACACATTCCTATTGTGCGTATGGTCAATTATACGTTTCCATTGTACTTGTACAATTCATTTATTATGGAAACTATAATCATTGTCTTATCTTGTCTATATGTAGCCTAAAAGTTATCAGATTTCCGTTATTGAAACTTAAGAACATCTGTAAGAACATTTCCTGGCTGAAACTGCCCAGAAAATAAGAACGGTCCAGGCTTAATTCAAAAATTGGACGTTCTTACAAAAAGGGAGTGTATACAGCCTCGTGAAAGTTAGAACGTGTGTGATCAATACGCGGTAAAAAGGGGCTTCCCTGGGGAGACCAATCCAGGGCCCATTTGTCAATCAATAGTTAATTAAGATGGCAGGATTGGAAGAACATGTATATGTGATTGGGGTACCGCGTTCTTAATTTTGTCATTGAAATTACTCTTTATATTCTTAAGATATCAAAACAGAGAAGCGTTGTAATGCCATACTGCGAGGTGTCTCATTCCAAACACCAGGCTAATATAAACAGAAGACTGAAGTCCCAGAGAGTTTCTGTTTTGTCACATGATGAATTCCAAGTTCTCAGAATCAAGTCAAAGTGCTGCCAGAAAAGGCGTTTGTTTTGTAGAATGCTATGTTATTGCTTTCATGATTACTGAGTCTCATGCTTAAACAGTTTTGTTATGCATGGTGAACTGTGGCAACAGGCCTTGTTCAAATGTATGTTTGTTATTGCCTCCACTGTAGTTCATGTGACGAATTGTATAAGGAAGTGGCTGGAAGGAGAGGTTCGGCCGTATGATATTTGTGCTTGCGTGCACTCTTTTATTTCAAAAACGTCCGGAAAATGTCGCGTGATCTACAACGGGTCAACTGCAAAACAAGTGAATAAGGTTTATTGCCGAACTACCATGATAATGGCAAAAGTGTAGAATTTTGTTGTTTTAGGACAGAAACGGCGATGCTTCTTCCCTTCGTTGGGAAGTCACTTTTTTGTGTCTGCCTTATCAACTCAAATAATTAAACAAAAAATTTTTGTGTTTCGTTTTAGGACATTGTAGGTGTCATACCTAGGTATTGAACAGAGGCCACTGCAGTTTTTATATTTTTTTCAGTTCAAAATTCACCGATATCTCTTTTTGTTCAACAAAACATCACTAGAGTTCCCAGTTCCCATTGACGATCACTGCATTGAGGGTAAAAGACATTATAAGTTTGATTGCTGATTAACCAGTGTCTACCAAAAACTGTTCGGGGTGGTATAAAATTATGGAAGTTTTGCTGATGGTGTATCATAAATGTACGGTTAAGTATGTATATTCTTGTGAATAAGCCAATAGACGAAAAACCTGTGTTAGTCTGATTCGTCTCTAATATGTCTAGGTATAGATACTTCATTAAGAGGAAGGAGTCTTCTGCCTTGTTTTATTACAAATAGTTACTGCTTTTACCTTATACAATGTATAGAAAACTGTTTCGTACTCCATTTCCCAGTTTTCGGAAGACTTATTCGCGTACCCGGGATTAAATTTTAATCGGCGTTGCCGTTTCTTTATTTTCTTTAGTTTCTTTAGCAAACATCAAATAATTTGTAGGCAAAGGGAACTGACAGGTTTTTGCTTTGTCAGCATTTAACGTGTTCGCCGTTGGGCAAAAAACTATTCAGTAGTGCACGCATATTATATTAATAATCAGGTTAGTCAATGGACATGTAAAGTCAATTTGTGTCAATATTGTTTATTTGCACCAAGTGTAATGTATTTATGGTAATTAAATTTTAATAGTCACATATCTGAGGCTTATTAGGACGAACCAGACTTGAATCAAAGTTTGAAAATGTTGTTATATAATGTTAGGTGATTATAGATTTAGAACTATTTTCTACATATAAGAAGAAGTCTATAAAGAAGATTTGTAAATAAAAGGAAATTATTATTATTATTTGGGTGTCGCCCAAATAGAGTAATCGAGTATAGAAAACTGTTTTGTACTCCATTTCCCAGTTTTCGGAAGGACTAACTCGCTAACCGTGGATTAAAGTTTAATCGGCGCTGCCGTTTCTTTATTTTCTTTAGTTTCTTTAGCAAACATCAAATAATTTGTAGGCAAAGAGAATTGTAAGCATTTAACGTATTCGCCGTAGGGCAAAAAACTATTTAGTAGTGTGCGTATGTTACATAATCAGGTTAGTCAATAGACATGTAAAGTCAATTTGTGTCAGTATTGTTTATTTGCACCAAGTGTAAGGTAACATAGTAATTAAATTTTAACACTCAGATATCTGAGACTAATTAGGACGAACCATTGTTGAATCAAAGTTTGAAAATGTTGTTACATAATTTTAGGTGTTTATAGATTTAGAACTATTTTGTATATGTAAGAAGAGTTTTATAAAGAGGATTTGTAAATAAAAGAAAATTATTATTATTTGCGCCTTGCCCAAATAGAGTAATCGAGTTCGCTTGTTTGATTCAAAGTTGCAAGGGCACGCAATACGTGCATAAATAAACAAGTCAAGCGACGCGAATGTCTGTCGCGCACTGGGTCACAGCACAGCATTTATCTTCGTTAGATACGACCCACAGATAACGACGGCAAACAAATCGGCAATAGAAAACAAACTTTGGTACACTGAGTGAAACAAACTATTAAATAATTTAAATTTTCCCTTTGAAAAATAATGGCGTCTCGCAGCACACAGTGTGAATGGTTTGGGTAGAGAGTTTCACAATATGACCTCGCAAACAAGTTATATCCTTTCGCAGTCAAGCCGGGAAAGGGACAGAGTCCAACATCTTCACGTACAAACCCTTTAAACCCTTGGGTTGATTAGATTAACTGGTATTCTTTTGTACACGAACCACGAAAGCGGCAAATTCCAAAGCTTTCACGTGCAAACTTCGTGACAATACAACTCACAGTAAGGGCCTGATCACATGAGCCAGGGAAGCAATGCGCATGAACATTATGTTACCTGCTGTCCTGTTTCTCGCTTGATTCATTCGCCTGGCCGCCAGGCAAGCGTGATTACTTGGAAAATTTCCTCCCGGGATCCTGGTATCACAATACTAGAATCCCAGCTAACCGTGCTGGCTCGGTTGTCATAAAATAGCATAATTGCATTTAACTAAGAGTACTAAGGCCCAGTTCAAACGTCGAATTTCACATGTGCCGAATTTAATTGCCATTTTAGTCGACTAAAATAGTTAAATACGGCATTTGATTCAAACGTCGAATTTAACTCTCTTCGCTGTCAATATTCGCAGTAATATAATAATAATTTACTAAAATTCATTCATTAAGTTCGGCACATGTGAAATGCGACGTTTGAATCAAAAGTCGAACCCAAGTCGAATCTTCGACTGTTTCAGTCGCAGATACGGCAAACGTTGCATTTAATTTAAACAGTCGAATTTAATTGATTCAAACGTCGCACTTCACATGCATTTAACTCTCGCGTTAAGTTCGGCACATGTGAAATTCGACTTTTGAACCAGGCCTAAGGTGCCGGGATCTCTGCAAAAGCGAGGTAGCCCGGCCATGGTAATCAGGCCCTTAGTTCTATAGCCAGATTCTACACCCCTCCCCTTGACTTTACCGATTTCACCCTCACCTCCCCCCCCCCTTCCCCTCAACGTCTTCATACACTGCTTCTCTATATTAAATGAACTTTAAACGAACTATGAATATTATCAAAAATAAGCGAAAAAAAAAAAAAAACAATCCTAAACAGAAAGCCTAGCAACGTTTAAAATAACTACAAGTATGTTTTCGAGCCGATTGATGAGACTTTTCACAACCAAAACTTCATTTCAACACACTGTATCTACCTCACTGGAACACCTAAAATCACCTCCCAAAATAATTATTTTTTGTTTCTTCATATTAAATTCTACGAGAAACAAGTCTCGAAATGTACCAAAAAGCGTGGCACGTGCAAAGTTTAACTTACTGCATTTTTCCGGGATGTTATCTAAAACGTGACAAGACTAATAGTAGTTCTCCTTCAAATAATCGCCACCCTCGGAAGGGTTTAAGCAGGTGTTTGCAGGCGTGCAGTTGTGACTAAACGTTCTGTAACCCGAATCCTAACCCTAATCCTGACACCTTCAGGTGGAACCGCACCTGCACCTTCAAATTATACCTAGCAGCTCCCTTTTTCTAATTCGCGCCCAGGCCTCTCGACTCAGAAAATCAAATATTTGCCCCGGGCGCTTATTTGAGCATTCAAGGTAGGTATGGGTGGAGGGGTCGTAGAATTTTTTGGGGAGTCAATCGATTTTTAGAGGAAAATGCACAGAAAAGGAAGATCAGAAAGGATTCAGAGGGGGGACCACTCAAATCTGCTGGGACAATGCTAGTTTCATACGCATGTCTGCCATACTGGCCACAGGTAACCCAGGCTCTGTGATAGTACCGATTTTTCACCCAAAATTTACTTGAGACAGTCAGAATGGCCGGCCGTGGAACTCTTAGTGGGGAAGAAGACGCGAATATAATTAATCTCAGATAACTGGAGCACGAATATCCGCCACGAACTCCCCAACCAAAACAAACAAACAATCTTTTGAGAAGAACCGTTAATATAGGAAATGATCCAGTAGGATATGCCACGTGGCAACCGAAATTTTTTGAAATCTTTTGGTTAGCCCTTTAAGCTCCGATATCCACTTACGAATTCTCCAATCTGATCTCCATACATTTCCTTGAAAGAATTGATGCACACTTCCCTAGAACCCTGGCAAATTAGTAAAGCTCACGTCATCGCGCACAATTAATAGAATAGTCCAGCAGGTTGATGTTAGGTGAATTAAAAGCACTAAAATAAATAAATAAATAAATGAATAAATAAAAGCACCCAACTGGGTCCACAGATATAGATACATTAGTTGATTAATTTTAGCTATGGGCCCACCCGGGATCCACCTTTTTTTTGTATAATTTAATGTAGGGTGAGACAGTGTCGAGAGGGGAACTTCAACAAAGAGTCTGTAAAACACTAAGACCCAAGTTTTGTTTGCATGAAAACGAGTTGACTCTTGTTAGTGTTTTAAGGTGTTGCATATGAGAAGCTAGCTATAATGCTCACGAATGACTTGTAATTGATAGCCTTAAAAGGTTTTCGCCGCAAGAAATGGCCGGGTAAAGGAGGATTATTTTGGCTGCTATTAAGGATTTTACATTGGCTCAGTAAATTCCCATGCCTTTCGTAAGATGATATCAAATAATTATATTGCTAGCTTTCTATTTCACGATAATTATTAACGATTGAAAGATACGATGATCTGACCTTTCTGAGGTCATTATCAGTTATCGGAAATTAATACACTTACGGTAGGCAAAATCTAAAACGTGGAAAACTCAAAAAACAGTAAACCACTGCAAATATCAAGCATTAATAAAAGCTATAAGACCCTTAAAAGCTACAAAGGGTTGTCATTTACAGTGTTAAAGTATCCTTTCATAACCGAGACAGTGTCGAGAGGGGAACTTTAACAAAGAGTCTGTAAAACGCTTGCACCCTGGTCCCCGGGGGAGGTACTTCTGGGAGCTCTTGGTGCGAGGGGGGGGGGGGGGGTTCGCGCGGTTCTCCAAATCCCGACCCTACTTCAGACCAAAAAAGGAAATTTTCCAAACCCGTTTTCAGACCAGACCTCTAAAATCCATACCCGTTTTCAGACTTGGCCTTTAGGCAGAAATAATGTTATCATTACTTAGATTAGATCGCAAACAAAAAAAATTCTTCAAATCCATTTCGAATTCGCAAGTTTCTCTTTTGTTTCACTCATTTGGAATTGAAACGATAAATATGCTCATACACTCCCGTAAGTCCCTGGAAACCATACCCGAGTCCAGACCAAAATGGGCAAAGTGAATACCCGTTTTCAGACCAAACTCGGGGCAAATACCCTACCCGACTTGGCGGCACATACAGTATATGGCTTATATAAGGGAGTAGCCCTCCCCCCCGCGACCCTGTTTTTTTACAACTGCGTTAAAAGGCAGCTCCATACTACTTCATGCCACGAACCTACAGTGTACTGAACAGTTACTGAGAGTTTCATTCAACTGCGGTTGTTGCATTTTTCTGTACGTTTCGTTGTACTTTGAAATAGAGAGGCGGTATTTGAATTTCAGTTGCAGTAGTTTAATACAGCTCGGTTTTTCTATTAAAACAAATTGACTTCAGATTAAATATTTGGTTTATACCTAGAAGCTCAAGCATGTTGAATTTTGGACTCAATGCTTCTGTACTGGGACTCTAAATACTTCATTTTCTTTAAGTGTCCCTATTTGGTCTCAAACGGTTAAAATAGATACCCCAGTTTCAGATCAAAAAGTAGGCATATTAAATTCTGCAAGCAGATTACTGCAATGCTGATCGTACTACGTGAAAATTAACTCTGCAAGACATCAACACTACACCGAAAGAACTCAAAGCAGAGCGGGATTGTAGCCATAGACAGCTGTCAGTATGACGTAACAACCAGAAAAAGCTCTAGTGAAAAATATCCGCGCACTCTGGCCTGTAGGACTTGCACTTCATATGTTTTTAATTAGGATGAGATGAAGGGGCAACAGTACACCCAACAAGCTCTGTAAACTTTTTCATTTTTGAAAAAAACAAAAACAAAAACAAAAACAAAAACAGTATGTTTCAAACGTCTAAGTATTACTTTGTATACCAATGAATCAAATTAATTTAAACAGATATTAATGAGATTTGTCTTTTGTAGCATAAATTTTGATATTTAGCCTCTGCCCTAAGAAAAAGGTAGGCTATTCATCTTGCATGCCAAGTGACGGCTATTCTTTTTGCAAAAACTAAGAATTTCTTGTCTCCCAAAAGATAAAAGTAAATCACCTGGCTCCACCAGCATATCCATAAGCTAGAGTCAAGCCACACAGCGCACCATGTGTACTGACGTCAAATTCCACTTTGACAATAATAATTTATAAAACGTTGTTGTAAGCACTATAGTATGCTGCAGTGTACATGTGTGTTTACCTGTATCCATTTTTAATGCCGGTAGTGAGAAAAGTTTCTTTCATCGTATTATCATGTATAAATCTGTACATGGAATAAAATTCTTGCTATGAATATGTTGCGGCACTTTCTGTATCTGTATCAGTCAGGGTGATTTTGTGCTAGTTTGGACACTGGTAAATTGTATTGAATATTAGTGAATGACTAATGTGTTTGATTATGGTCTTGGTATTTTGTTTACCGAACGGCATAGTTTGGACTTGTAAAAAATAGCAAATGAAACAAGGAAGACCGCAATTTAGTATCGTCTATTTAAAGTCTGAGAGTTGCAGTCAGTGAGGCCCCTGCATTGGGATCAATGGGCAGTTGGCTGTCTGTTTTAGTAAACTTCTGGTTTTCTTACAATACAATATTTCTGTCTAGTGTAAATCAGCCCAGTGGCGAGTAGCTTAGCCTCACACGCAAGCGCAAGGGGTTCGTCACGCGTTCCTACTCCACGAATGATTGCGTGACGATCCCGTAAGAACGTCTGCGTGGGAAGCTACGAGTAGCTGACCCTGTCGTATTTTATACTCGTAGAACAACAATACGTTTTGGAATTTCCGGTCAAATTAGTCACGTTATACTGTCACGCTATATTTTTGGGGACAGAGGGATTGAGGGAGGGGTTTGTGGAAATAATGCAAATCGTTTCCTGCTTAAAATTAATGGCTAACTTGTTTCTTTTTATTCATAATGGTGGAATTTAAAAGTTATTATACAGCCCCACTTAAAAATGGTACTCATTTTTTTTGGTTACGAAAGTCTTTCAAAAGGGTACAATGTTTGAATGAGTTTATGTTTCAGTCTCGCATGAGATTCTGTTTCACGTAATGGTCGGCGACAAGGTTTTGTGGTAGCCTGAGTGTGTATAGCCGCCCCCTCCCCTCAGAAAAAAATAACCCCTTGGCAGCCCAGTTAAAAATTTCATTAAGTCTGGGTGCTCTGTGGTAGAACTTTAGCCCAGTTCCAACCTCCAACCGTGTAAGGCAGCGTAAGGTTACCAAGGCAAGTACTTCATGGCTGAATGCCATATACACGACAAGCCCACAATGCCTTGCTAGTACCTGCAATGCCTTGCCAGTCCGTGTACTATGAGTAGAAGGTGTACTGGCACTAGTAGCTGCAGTACCTGTAGTAGGTGTAGAAGCCGTAGAAGGTGTAGTAGGTGAAGTAGCTGTAGAAGCTGTAGTAGCTGTAGTAGGTGTAGTAGGTGTAGTATCTGTAATAGCTATAGTAGCTGTAGTAGCTGTAGTAGATGTAGTATCTGTAGTAGCTGTAGTAGCTGTAGAAGTGTAGTATCTGTAGAAGTGTAGTATCTGTAGTGGCAGACCCACTTTTCATGGAAAAAACGGAACGAGCGTTATTGATTATCTAATATGTGATCAGTGTACATTTCTCAACGTTGCAAATTTTGTTGTTAAACAGCCATCTTATTTATCGGATCATAGTGCCATCGTGGCATGGCTCAATCTTAACACCAGGTTAATTGGAGACGAAATGCACACTCTAAATAGTAGCAATAGATTATCAAAATTACCACGGCAATTTTGCTGGGAAGTTGACTCACATTTAAAATTCAAAAACGCACTGCGCACGGAACCAATCCAAATTCAAATTAGACAATATATGGAGAGAAACACCGAAGATGTGAATATCTCCTTAGAAAACGCTATGAAAATTCTAACTGAGAGCTCCAAGCTATGCCTAAAAATTAAAGCTAAGAAAACTTATAAGCGTATTAAGAAATCATCCAACAAGAAATGGTTCGACTGTGACTGTCGCTTGAAAAGGCATGAATTACGAAAAGTCTCAAATGAAAAGCACCGTGACCCCCTCAACTCCGAAGTGCGGGAAAGATATCACAAAACCTTGAATGATTACAAAAAGCTCCTAGACACAAAGAAGAGAGGATTCCATAAAGAAAAAACATTACAACTCGACGAACTAGCTTTAAATCCTGACAAGGCGTCATTTTGGAATTGTTTAAATTCGATGAGCGACACTTTCAACGAAAATGTTCCTGCCCCAATCTCGGAAGAATCATGGCTTCACCATTTCAAATCTCTGCATTCTATTGACCCGACGAATTCCACGCATGAACATGAAATCCATAGGGAACTAAATTCTTTAGAACACGAAAAGGAACAGTTTAACCATCTCGATTATGAGATAACTGAGAGGGAAATACGTCAAGCGGCGAAGAAATTGAAAAATAAGAAATCACCATTTGTTGACAAAATACGAAATGAAATGATCAAAGCAAGCCTCGAACCACTAATGCCTGTCTATGTCAAACTTTTTAACCTCATTTTACAATCCGGAAAAATGCCAGATGTTTGGTGTCAAGGCCTCATAACCCCAATTTACAAATCTGGTGACAAGAGTGATCCAACAAATTACAGAGGCATATGTGTTTCTAGTTGCCTTGGAAAATTGTTCTGTTCTATTTTAAATCGAAGACTTCACTTGTATTTTGAGGAAAATAAGATATTACATAATTCCCAAATTGGCTTTTTGCCTGAAAACCGCACTGCAGACCATGTTTTCACTCTAAGGACCCTAATAGATAAATATGTGCATTATCACAAGGAAAAAGTCTACGCTTGTTTCGTAGATTTCCGCAAAGCGTTTGACTCTGTTTGGCACGAAGGATTGTTTTATAAGCTGCTAAAAACGAATATAGGAGGAAACTTGTACAACCTCATGAAAAGTCTTTATTGCAACTCGACATGTTCCATCAAAATCGGTGAAAACAAAACACAGCCTTTTTCATATTCCAGAGGTGTACGTCAAGGCTGTATTTTAAGTCCTCTTTTATTTAACCTCTATTTAAACAATCTACCATTTTTATTCGAAAACACCTTATCTGACCCATTTGTTCTCCCAAATGGGAAAAAAATAAATTCACTTTTCTACGCAGATGATTTAGTTATTCTATCAAGATCGAAAACTGGATTACAGAACTGTTTAAATGCGCTTTCTTTGTATTGTGACAAATGGAAGCTAAAAATTAATCCCAAGAAAACAAAAATTATGATATTCCAGAAACGCCCAAAAAAATCTATTGACATCAAATTCAACATAGGCAGTGAGTCAATTGAAATTGTCCAAGAATACACTTATTTAGGTACACGTTTAACTCCAACGGGAAACTTTACACTTGCACTCGAACACTTAAAAGAAAAGGCCCTTCACGCGTTTTCTAGTATTCGGAAGCGGACAATTCTTAACAAACTTAATCCTAATACTGCATCCCAAATTTTTGACACCATGGTATTCCCAATCTTGAGTTACAACAGCGAGGTATGGGGAATGTATACCAAGCAAGATTTTAAAAAATGGGATAGCTACCCTATAGAAAAAATCCACCTCAAATTCTGTAAACGTTACTTAGAGGTTAACAATAAGGCCTCTAACATAGCCTGCAGAGCTGAACTTAATAGACTGCCGCTGCTTATCCCGATAAATCAGAAAATTATGAAATATTTTGTTTACCTCAACAACAAAGATAATGACTCTATAGTCAAACAGTCTCTCCTTATGTCAAAGAATCTACATTCTATGAATAATTCCGGATATTTTTCCAATTTCATAAACATGCTTGAACAATACAATCTAACCAGTTTAGATGCTGAATCTCTAGATAATGATAAAATTAGACGATATACCACAGAAATGAGAGAGAAATATCTATCTTTTTGGCGGCACAGCCTCGAAAATTCAAAAAAACTAGAATTTTATAAAACTTTTAAAGATGAATATTCTACATCTGATTATCTCTACCAGCTAAGACATTATGACGAACGACAGAATTTTGTTAAATTTAAAATAAGTAATCACAAACTTATGATTGAACATGGTCGATACCAAATCGATCATTTGCCAAGAGAAAATAGATTATGTCCTTTATGTAACTCAAATCAGGTAGAAGATGAGATTCATTTCCTCTTTCAATGTAACAAATACTCAGTACAGAGACAGGCATTTATTAATCAAATCAATCGAATAATACCTGACTTTGACAAGAAATCATCTCCAGAAAGCATAAAACTGATAATGAATTCGAAGGAACATCATGTAAATAAGTTAGTTATGAAGTTTGTTTCCTCCTGCATGAAAATACGTAATTCATTGTTAGTAATGTAACCGAATTTTTCTAGATTATTATTAGTGCTGTTTTGTTTTATATTTTGATTGCCATATACATGCTTTTGCAATACTGTAAAATGATGCGGTCATGCAAATAAAGCAATTTATTACTATTACTATTACATGTACCTATACATGTACCGTACCATTCAGCTAGTACAGGTACTAGCAAGGCATTGTGGGCTTGTCGTGTATATGGCATTCAGCCATGAAGTACGCGCCGTTACCAAGTATCAAGATCGACTGACGACTGACGACTGAGCGACTAAGTACACACTTCTCCTTCGGAAATTTGACGGAAATATCAATTTCCTTCCTTCTTTGTCTTATCTACGTTTTCATCGGTTGAATATCCTTCAGGGTGATCCGCGGTGAGCGTTCATATGCTTCTTTTGCATGCGCATTGCTCAGAGGACAGCTTGCTCAGAGGAGTGCGTAAGGTTGATACTGCCCGAGCCCTTGAGAGCTTTGACCGAGCCGAGCTTCTCCTTTTAAAAATTTATTTCCACCCATCTTCTTTGAAACCATTTCAAGTTTGAAGAAAGGTTTGTTAATTTTTTTAATGTACAAAATAAAACTTGAGGCTATATCTTGTACTTATCTGTGGTTATATAAATAGGCACTCAAGTATTCTCGCGCGGGTAGGCATATGATATGTTTGTCGATTTCTCATCAAAAGCATATTTGGTTGCTTTGAAGCCGCATTATAAAGCTTATGAAGTTTTAGATATGGAGTCAGTAAGGCAGAATTACGATATTTTCAATATTGATATTTAGAGTATAGCGTTAAGTGAGTCAAATTAGTTTAAGTAAGCTTACACTTCATCGTCTCCGCCGGATTTGTTTTGTTTCTCACATTGTCGATACTTTAATTTTTCGCGCGTGCTGAATATAAGTTTAAATGCTGTGATTCGAATGTCGATTTGTTCTCGAAACAAGCAACAAGTACTGGAGAAGTGTCTTAATGAGTTAATTATAGGAAGTACCTGTTTTATGATGCACTTTTTTGTATTACTTTGTCGTGACGCAACTTAAAAACAGGTCGCTGGCTGGCGCCATATTGTTTATGCGTAAGGGTCAAACACAGGAACAAAATCTTACCAACAAGCAAAAATCAGTGCAAAAATTGTGTATCAGATTTTTTGTAGTAAAGTCTATAACTGTTTTCAATGAAAGCAAGTGAATAAAATGTGAAGGAAGACTTACATGATGTTTGTATGCATTTTAAAATCATATTTTTGTAGGTCTTCTAGCCAAGTTCTTTTCCTTTAAAAAGAGACCACTGGATTTTTTCAAGTGTTTGTAAAAACAAGACTGGGACCGTTCAAGCGTTCCTGGAAGCAAAGGTACAGAAAGAGCCTCAGAAAAAGGCCTAATTCTAATACATTTGTAAGATGTTTCTGTGTTTGTCCCCACTCCGACCCAGTTAGGGAAAATTACCTCAAAACTTGGCGGGGAGGGGGGTTGGGAGTGACAAAGTTTTCGAAAATGTGAGCTCTCACTTGTGGGACAGCCGTTCGGGGGAGGATCATGAGCTCATTTTCAGAACAGCAGCTGGTAATTGAGCCTAACTTTTGGGTTACTTGATGTTGGTTTAAAATCATGACCACCAGTTAGGTTTCACCAGTTTGTTTTTTTCTTTGCAGTCTCTCTTACGTAACATGTGATCTACCAGTCCTATAATAATACGACAGCATGCGTTTGGACATGTGTGATGTCAAAGTAAAATGAGCAATGGAGAAAAAAGGCAAGTGAGCAACACTTTATTTCAGGATAATAATATGTTATTGATCTGGCACTGTATGGGTCACAGTCATCAACTTAAGATTTTGGTAATTTTGAGTTCTTAAGTTAAAAAATAAAATAGTAAAAATCTCCATGTTCATGCAGGTGCCTTGACATATGCTAAAAGTTCTTTGACCTTTGGTTATTTAACAACACATTTTGCCTTAGGAGACGGTGGACATTAATTTGCGATGCTACTTCTACTTTCCCACAAAATGATGTGTCAAGATGATGTGCAAGGAACAACTACAGAAATTCTATACTGATGACCTTTCACTACTTTGATCTGGCTAGTACGTTTGAGTAGTTCTGCTGGAGAGAAATTAATTTTGTTTTAACCAATAAGTAGTAGTAAAGGCATGTCATGTCAGTGTGGAAATTCTGTGCTCATTTCTCAGACATCTTTTTGTGGATGGCATGGTGAAAATGTTTTCTCAGGCTATAACAAATTAAAATTAGTCCTTCTTGGTGCAATATGTACACAGCTTTACACTCATTAACAGATAAGGTTGCATGCACTGTAACACTCTAAAGAAACTTGGCATTTGTGTCTGGTTTCCAGTGCAATAGGAAATGTGTCATGCGCTACAGGTGACTGATTCTGTTCTTGTGGTACAGGAATCATGTAGCACAAAAATCAGTGAAGTGACAGTTTTGGGCATAAATTATCGATAACCTGTCCTGTGTGAAACTAACTAATTTAACATAGCATTACCTCAGTGATTGAAGAAAATGGGCTTAACGTTTTGCCTAACTTTACTTTCCCATGGGAAATTTTCTTTGAGCTTGTCTTCAGCAGAGATTGTTTAAATACATGGAGTATACATGTATTTTTAGTTTCCAGATTTGTTAGCAATAAAAACTAACTTTGATCAGGACCTTTCATTCGCTGAAATTTGAAAACCGATTGAAATCTCCTTGATTTTGTTAATGAACAATCCAACATGAGAAGAACCAATAATTAATATATTTCTGAAAATTACAAGCAACATTTTTACACTTTGTAATGGTAACAGGACTGAGTGGAGTCCAATTCGGTCTGTAATCACACGAGTGATTAACAAAATCGGACGACGGAGTAGCGGGAGTCCGATTTGTTTAATCACGAGTATGATTACAGACCAAATTGGACGACACGAAGTTCTGTTACCAATTAATCATAACTTTAACAAAATTTGTGATATATAGGGCTCTTTTTAAATCAAAACACAAGAAATTCCAAGATTTTTTCGCTAGCTATGAAAAAAAAAGCCATTTAAGCGTGCGCGTGATGGCGCGTACTGTCCAATTACTTAGGCATGACGCGTACTGTCCTATTAAACTGTCCTATTAAGGCTGAAATCAGGGCAGTTGAGAACCAATCAGATTTGAGAATTTTGTTACAGTTATGATTACATGTGTAATAGCTACTGTATTATGGGTCAAATTTAAATCCAGGTTAAAAGTTTGACCTATGAACTGTATTTTGGACAGCTTAAAATTTAGTTCTCAGCTTGGCTAGCTTCAAAAGGTGTTTTGCCATGTATTTCTTACTTTACTTATCTGCAGAATACATATATTTTAAAAATTTTATTTGCCGACAAGTTATGTTTTTTTCTTGAGATTATTTTCGCTGTTTATTCATGCAACGCATATAAAGATGCTGTTGTAAATGATAACATGTAAATAGGCCAATATCATTCTGTGCATGAAATGAATGACCCATTTTAGAACTATTTATCACCAAAATTAATTAAGACAGTATTTGACATTTTTTTTCTCTGTCTTGCAGACCTTACTACACCTTTAGTTTTTAGTAACCATGAAAGTTATCATGATGTACAAAAAGATAGTGAGGTAAAAGAAGACCTCCAGGATGACGGAAACATATTAAAGCAAGATGACAATGGTTAGTAAAAGGATTTTTCCTTTTATGTTGAGTACATTTTGATTTGTCCTTGATAAAGTTTAAAATGATGTATTTTGAAATCAAATGGGGAAACTATGTTTTAGTTTGTTATCATGCAATTTTCCTTCCAAAATGACCACGAAAGACACAGACACACGGGTGTCAAACCATTTTTAATTAAATCCATTAGAATAAGACTAGTATACTGTATGCTATTGAGTGCCTGGGTTGCCTGTTGCTTTATGTATTTTTTTACTTACAATAACCACCTATCATAAGCAACCAATATGTAAGTGACCACCCATTCAAAACACTATAAATTTTCCCAGGTTACAGGACAAAACTGTATTCAGGTTAAAATTTTTTAACTTACGTCGATTCTCAATTTCCTCTGTCTCCTAGCCCTATATGTAATTCATGAATAAATAGATTAAGGATACAAAGGAAATTGAGAATAATCCTACTGTAGATTAAAAATTTTTAACCTGAATTTAATTTTGACCTGTAACATATATACTATTTTTTAATGGCCATTTGACTCATGGTGTAATCTCGACTCTTTGTTTACTGTATGTACCATAATGCTATTCAGGGTAATATACAAACAACTTTCAGTGACAACTAGAAACTGCTTATACTTAAGAAACTGCATGATGCAGTAAATTATCTTCCAAAAAAAGGATGTATGTGTTGGGACCTCTTCTCAGAAGAGACCCCCTGTGGGTCAATTCTTGTACCTGATCGTTACCATCAGATTCTCCTGTAAACAACCACTAAACCTTAGCATTTAGGGTGGTAACTGATTACAGGAGGTGCAACAGTATTTTTCTTTGGGCTGAGCATATTGACTGATCCCTTTTTGTCATTTTTAGTGGCCTCTGATGTGGTTGCTTCAAGGGGAAGACATCAGGCTAAGTTACCTCCTGGAGCAATAGCAAAGATACGCCCCAGTAAACCATCTCAAAGTCCTGATGGAGAAAAGATATGGGCACAACAAACTTTAAATAATGATGCCGTCTTGGACTTGGAAGAGGGAGGACTACATGAACCATTGCACAATACACAGCAAAAGCTGCTGAAGCAAGGTGGTGATTCTCAACCTACAAAAGGTAGAGAAACATCTGCACCTAAAGGTATGTGTGGAAGTAACTACAGTGTACATAATTATCAAAAGGGTTAAGCTATGGAAAATTGATGGCTTTTCCTTAGCTTAAAAAGAATATTATACACTCAGTTAGATTTGAACACTTTGCTACGTACAGAAGAATAATGTAACACTTTACTGCATGGCAGCAGCTTTCATTTCATAGCCATGCAACATTTCTTGAAGAATATTAAATCATTTGATCAAAAAGTTAAACGTTAAAAGATTTTTAAAATACATTTAAAAAACATTTTAAAAAGTGAACAACATTTTGGCGCTACGTTATGCCATTATCAAGTTGAAAAGTGAAAAAAAAAAAAAATGGAAAGAATACATAAAATATTTGCGGGTCCAATGGGTATAATTCCCAAGGTAAGAAACACAATAAGAGAAAAAAACTATATACGAAAGTGTCACGTAAATAGTTTGGCGCGAATGGATTTGGCTTGCGTGTTAAGAGAAGGCTTGATGTCCTGTATGTATAACATCTCGTAGACTAAGCTATCAAACTTGCTGTTACATTTCCTCAGAACTTTGAAAGGTGGTCAGTCTTTGTTCTGTTGTTGCCATGCTGTGTTTCAAGGTGTTTCCCCATGGCTGAATAATGTTGTTCACTTATGCGTTGATGTAAGAGTCGGGCAGTGTACCTGACATAATTTGCATCGCACAAATCACATTGAAATAAGTATGCAACGCATTGAGTGTTGACGATCGGGGGCTTGTTTTCCTTGACAATCAGAACATCAAGCCTTCTCTTAACACGCAAGCCGACTCCATTTGCCCCAAACTATTGGAGACAAGGATTTTGAGATTTACTAGGGAATGAGTCATAGTTTTCTCATATAATTCAAAATGCTTAGTTCATCGTTATTAGAACCCTTATAGCAGCAGTTCTGTGACCGGACAAGTTTCTGACCTGCAGCCAGGCCTGCAGTTAAACTTACAGACCTTACCGTTGATGTTCCCATCAACTGAAAGCTCAGGCAGATTGCTCTGGAAAGAAACTGGCATATTTCCTTTGTTTGTAGTGACCTGTGGGCCAGTTACTTCTGAGGAAAAACATCAGGCTAAGCATCCTGGAGCAAAACCAAAGAAACGTCCCAGTGAGCTGCCTGAAAGTCCTGAAGACAAGAAATCAAGTGTACAACAAGCTTCAACAACAGTGGGGACAATGTCCTGTAATTGTGATGTAGTATTGGAAGGCAATTTAAGAAGCCAGTCTTCAGAACAAATGCCTTTGAATCCAAACAATTCAGAATCTCTCACTCAGCCCTCTCTACCCTTGTACAGCAACCAAGAGCCAATACTACATGATAGGTACATTTTAAAACTATTACCTTAACATTTGACTGGCATAATTATGTTCTATTACGAAGAGTCACACAAGGTTATAGCTGAAGAAAAATAATTATATAGTCCTTACTTTTTTCTTTTATCAAAACAGTCCAAGCCGTCAACCTGCTGAAGCTAAGTACTTGTCTCCTCCCAGTTGCAGATTTGGTAAGGCTAGAAAAGCATCTTCTAAAGACGACAGCAGTGATAGTGGTCAGGAAAATAATTTTGTGACTGGTCAAGATACTATGGTAACCTCACAGTCAGGTACCACCATGCAGTTACCTCCTCGGCCTTCTACTCCAGAAGAAAATGATGACATGATAAAAAATGATGGCTTAATGCAAAAACTGAAAAAGGTTTTTATCATTGACAATCTTTAATTCATCATTATAGTACTCAGTTCATAATAATTAATAGGAAGGAGAGCTTTCAATTGTTTAGTGGTAATATTAGAAGACACATCAACTTCCTTCTTGCCCTGATTTGTCCACAAGTGTTAGAGCTCATCTCTAGGTTGGATTGGGTAGCTTCCGGTGTGGTAGTGATCCACCTTGGTCTTCAAGTCTTTGATTTAAAAATTCTTTGTCAGTTTCCTTTCACATGAACTTTTGGCAATTGACATTTAGTTATTAGTTAAATTTATATTTCAAAAAGTGATCTGATTGTTGGAACTTGGAAATAGCCCATTTAGAAGGATTGTTTAGTAAAAATTCTGATACATGTAGGTTCAGTGTACCCCATTATTCTTGAATTAAGGCCAATTTTTAATCCTTTTTTTGTTTCGGACATTTATAAATGTATTTCTTAATGTAACTATGTAATGAATATTATTTAAATGGGCAGTATTTTTTTTTTTCAGGAAAACAAGACCTTACGTTTAAATGAGACACACTTGGTGGAGGTAAATGTTGTTTCCAGGTTAAAATGGGTTTTGTTCAGCTGTGCATACATGTTTGTTGATATGATATGAAGAATGCAGTTCTGAAGTTTGAAGAGCAAGATAGATGTATAAGAGCCGAGAGCATTATAACTATCCTCTTGATCGAGTTATTGTACACAAATCATCTAGCTAACGCGAGGCCCTGTTCGCATGTTGCACAAAATTTTGTTTGTTTTGCAACAAAACCTGTTAACTACTAACCTGTTGAGAGACATTTCTAGTGCAAACGATTTTTTTCACCTACCAAAATTTTCTCAAGTGTCATTAAACTTCAATGATGCTGTTGAGAAGTTTCGGGGGCCTACAATCTGTTTGTCAGGAGGCAAAATCCTTTGTTCCTTGACAAAATATCCTTCGTTGTATACTTATACAGTACCAATTATAGTTCCTTGACCTTTTTGCCGAGAGTTTGGTGCTTGCAATCAGAGCCTTGTAAATAATTATGTATATTAGAGCATAAAGAAAATACTATTGCTTCAAGACATGAATCACTCCCTGAATATTTCTGTAAAGCTGACCTGTACATGTATTAAGCGGTAACTTCTATTTGCAAGGATTCATGGCTGAGTAGTCAGGGTGTTGGACTCGCAATCTTGCAGTCCGGTGTTAGAGTCCTATATATTCTGGCCACATTTGCTGAAATTGTTCTTGGTTGTCCTGAGTTCAGATCCTCAGCGACACTTGTAAATAGCCAACTGGTTGCCTCCTTCCATTTAAGGTTTTAATCCTGTTATGTTATATTTGAATTTTGTTTCTCGTTATTTGAGTGGGCTGCCTGTAAACTACCTGGACAAGCCAAGCACACTTTCTACTGTAAACAAACCTTAAACCTTTATAAGTGGTCGCAGTGATCTTTTCTGAGGACCCAGCTAGTTTATAATAATTTTCTATTGTCTTCGACTTTATTTTACAGGCACTTTGTCAAGATGTTCTATATTAACCACACTATGCATGGTGTTTAGTTGTCTTTACTTCTATTGATAATACAATTTATAATGATCGACTTTTGATATTCCTTCTTTTATCATACGTGTTACTAGGTAAACAGAACACTCACACAAGATCTCCAAAAACAGTCTGAAGAAATCCTGCGTCTTAAGGATCAGGCAGAGGTGAGTTTTATGCTCTGCATTGTTTTGATAGAAGGTCTAAACCATATTATATTTTACCCTGCATTACAGATTTAACCAGGCCTGCAAATAATGAGGTGACTAAAATGGCAATGTTAACTCCTCTGCCTTGACCCAAAGCTGGGGGGGGGGGGGCACTCTCTTATATGGCCTATACGGGAATGCTGTACGTGGTTTGTTTGTTTATAGAGCTGTTTGTTACTCCAGCCTCTACTTGTTCAAAAGATGGATAACGCTATCCACTGGATGAAATCTCTATCTACTAGATAACTCAGTGGGTTTCCCTAACACTTATCTGTTGGATAGCGGTTTATTCTGTGGATGTGGTTATCCAACGTTTGAACAATCGGGGCCAGAACAGTAAAAAATAGTTACCCAAAAAATACCTCCCGCCCCCACCCCACACCACCAAAAGAGATAAAGAAGTGAGATTGTTTGCTAGATAACCGGTAGATAACGATGGTTTTTAAACGGAACTTGGTGCGCTTCTTACACTTTTTCATGCCATTTATTTTTCAGACAAGTAGAACTGAAAATGCCCAGCTACTTGAGCAAAAAGGTGCCCTTGAACAGGAAAATAATGAGGTACTATCCGCTTGATAAGGTTTCAACCTCTTCATGCTAAAAATTAGTTCCCACGCCAAGTAAAGCATGCAATAACAAGAAGCAGCTTGTTGGCGGGTAATATTAAGGGAGTTTTCACCTAAAGGTGCTCCTCTTAAGGAGTTAACGTGTCAGTATATTGTCGATATATTGTCGATCAGTATGTACATGTACTTTTGTTTCTTACCCGTCTTAAATTCTCATGCATGTGTAACTTCAAAGTACAATTCTGCCCCCTTCCCTAGTCTCACCCCTGCCTGTTTTTCTTTCTCTTAAATAATTTACTGCTGATTTATCGCTTTGCAAATTTTACAAGAACTTGAAATACTCAGCTCTTGCCTCTTTCTTTAGTTAAAAGAGCGCTTGACTGAAAGATTAGGAGAAATAACTTCAAACATGGATACGATTCGAATGGCTGAAGTGGTAATTACATTTTACTTCTTAAATCGTTTGGTATTTTTTTTTAAATTTAAATATGGTATTATCTTCCGATCACGTGGACTTTAACAGCACTTACACAGGCTTGGTCAATAAACAGAGTTTAAAGGCGCTGTGTCACGGCAGTCCAGTTCATTTTGTTTAATTTTGTCAATTACTCGCCCTCAATCGCTATGAAACTTAAAGTAAGCAAAGAAATTACATGTAAATAACAAAATCAGAGATCCGAGACAAACAAATATGTCTCCTGAGCATTATTTTTGAAGTTGCAAGTAGCAGGGATCAACTTTGAAAAACTGTTAGGCTGAACAGTTTTCAAAAACCCTAATTTCAATCCGTTTCAATCTTCTTCAGTTTTGCCCATCCGTGGCATCTGTTGTTTCTGTTATGTTATTTTAACCTTCCTTTAAAGTTTTAAGCAGTTATTTTTATGTTTTTCTTAATTTAACAGGCATTTTGTAATTTCCTAATTTGGCTGAATTTCGTGACACAGCTCCTTTAATACCATCACCTGACGAGATACCACTCACTTTGACTCCTATTAAGAACTTCGGTCACCCGGACTCGACCTATTCTCTATGTAACTTAGCACTTAGATTGTTGTCTTTAAGAGGGTAGCGCTAAAATTCGGCCTAATGCCATTGTAGTCTGAAAAAAAAAGTGGAAATCTATAGTATTGTGATTGACGCTTAAGAGAGAACGCGAGGCGAAGGAGAGGGGGGGGGGGGGGGGTGGGGGGTGGAGGAGGAAAGGAAACGGTATTTTTTCCCCTGCTCATAGCTCTTTGCGCCGAGCACACAATCTAAAGACCTGGGCTTTTAATGTTTGCTTTCTGAAAGCTGTTGTATGTTGTCTTTTGTTGTGAATAAATAAATCAGATTTGGCTGTCAACCTGGGAAAAAATCATGGGGAGGGTCAGGAGTTAAAGCTTTGTACTGTAGTAACGTCAACAGCAGCACGACCACTGTTGATCTGCGAAAGCTCGGATTTTAACAATCACTGCATATCTACAGCATTTAAGGGCCTCACTCGAGCTACAATAATTGTATTTACAAATATCACTTTCAGTAAGTAACTGATTAACTATGTTTTAAATTACAGGCGCTACGTTTCAAATTTAACGAGTGTGAAGAACAGAAAGAGGTAATGAGGCAATATCACTTAATTGCGTCCCACGTGCAGTGAATTCAATTCTTTGCCCTTCGGATGCACGTCTAGTTTGTAATTATAAGTAACTCTTCATACACACTTTAGGGACTGGCCAAAAAGTGTAGGAAGGGGGGTGGGGGGGGGGGGGGGTTGGGGGCGGAGCATTTGGAAATGTGATTGATAAAAAAAAACACATGGCCCACCCCTTCCCTTCGGCACAAAAATGACTGACCCACCCCTAAAGCAAGTTTGGAAATTACATGACCCACCCCCTAGTATTAAAACATGGAAATTTGGTTTCCTCTTAATAATCCAATAAAACCTTGTTCTGTGCACGACAAAGCCATAAATCTCTAGCCTCTTCCTCGCTTCATAAGGAATTTAATAATATTAATTTTTATTCATTCAAAATATTTCCCCGATTCTGATTGGCTAAAAGCACACGCATAATTCACCATAACCAGCTACTGATGACCAATTTTGGTAGAATTTAGCGTTTAATGAACCGATGACGTCAAAAGTGCAGCCGTCGTGCAGGTTAATGCACCCTTAACCAAGAAGACCTGGGGACGAGGTTGAGTTGTTTTATTTGTGAAAACAAAATGGCGGACATTTCACTCGTTTCAAGAGTAAGAACTAGGCGAAATAATAGCTAAAAACATGGCAGGAACAGCAAGAAAGGAGGAGCAGATATGTAGAGGATAGAGGATATCGAGGAGGGTGTTATCCGCCTCGGCCTACGGCCTCGACGTATAACACCCTCCTCGATCCCCATAATTCTTCATAAGATACTCAGCCTCATTCATTGATTGTTCAAATATGCCAGTCACATCTCACATTGTCTGACAGTCAACTTATTGTTGGTTTATCTCCACTTCAGCTCCTTAGCTGTTGTTTTGTTTTTCTTTCCTTTTGTTAGACGATCAGGCATCTAAAAATGGTTATTGACCAGTTGGTTTCTCGAAATGCTTCTGGCATTAGAACCATAGTAGATAACCAAACAAGTGGTAGTTCTAGTGATTACCTACAACTGCCTGGATCTGCAGTAGATTTCTCGTCCCAGGTTTGTGTTGCTATCCGGTTGTTAAGCAAAGCCGAGTGGCGCGCACGACTGTAGCACCAGTGTGGCTAGAGAGCTATTTAAGCAATAGAAAAGGTTTTTCCGTGTTTGCATAGCCTGATATAATCCGAGAGGGTTGGGGGAATGCGAGTCGTCTCGGATTTGCATAACTATCGAGAATTCTGCCAGCCTCGCGAGTGTTTATATCAGGCTATGCCAACCCAGTAAGAAAAGTTTTCTATTGCTTCTATGAAAGAACTTTCCCGTGAAGAAAAGCAACTCTCTTTGTTCATGACGTTGATTAAAAGCGAAATTCTTACCAGTCGCAAAGTGTTGTACACGACGTTTGGTACGCGTAATCAGTTCCTATTTTGCAAAACAGATGCTTGCCAAAAATTAATGCGGATTTGTATCACATAAAATGTCAGCTTAAGCACCGGGAAAAATATTGATACAGCATATTTGTGAAGACTTTCCAAGTTTCAGCCGACGAGGAAGTGGGTAAATAAAGTAAATTTGTCGAGCATTAGCGCGCCTTAACTTAAGGGAGCAATGTTTGCATTTAATTTCTCTAACCTTGAAAAGCGTTTGTCCATCAACATTCTCC
Organism: Porites lutea; assembly: GCF_958299795.1. NCBI lineage: Eukaryota > Metazoa > Cnidaria > Anthozoa > Scleractinia > Poritidae > Porites > Porites lutea. The sequence continues at coordinate 8,510,728 of NC_133201.1, forward strand.
CTGACGACGTTCGAACAATTTTCAGATTTAGGGCCTGTTTACATGGAGGTGAGGGACCCCAGATAGGCGAGGTAACATGCGGCGGGTGACCCCGCCTATCATGTAAACGTGATCAAATTAATATGAGAGATTATATTGACAGGCGGGTTACCCCACCTAACCGGGTTACCTCCCTTACCTGGGGTTCCCCACCCCCATGTAAACGGGCCCTAAATGGTAAAGCTCCGAGCTAATAAACGGCCGCAACATTGTTGACCAACAACTCACAAAAGTATTTGTGGTCAAGAAATGCAACATTCTAACAGTGCACCAATTTTATTTGTTTACGTTTTTTTCTTTTTTTAAAGGAAGCTAAAGCAGAAGGCGTAACAGTCAACACTAATAATCAGCTTGGTAAGCTGTTTTAAGACTTTTTTTATTAACAAGAAAAGCCCCTTTTTACTTGAGAAAGTCAAGTCCTGCACTACAAACGGGCCAACTACGCGAACGACTTCATTAATGCAAAAAAAAAAACATGGCGGAAAGAAACCTCTTCTAGCTGGATAGTTCCGCCGTCACCGCTAACTTGATTTTTCTTCTATAGTCCCGAGTTCAAACGCTCGACCACGCTTGTAAAATAGCTGACAGGTTTGCCGCCCATGACTCGGGAATCTCAACCTTTCTATATTCGGATTTCCATTTGAATTATTTGTTTCATTATCCCTGAAAAGCGCCAAAAGAGGAGAGGATATTTCTGTGTCTTTATTTTGTTATTGTTTCTTACCTCGTATTAGAACCACCAGGGAATGAGGATCTCCCAGACGAGTCTCCCTCTTAGGTGTGTCTGCGTTGTAAAAGCAGGTAAGCTAAAACGTTTGTCTTCGAACCAAGGGGGGTTTGGCGGAGGTCTATGAAATAACGAACACCTTAACTTTACCACTGGACACTTTTATTGTGTACTGTCCGCTCTTTTGAAAGGTCCTTTTTCAAACTTTCACATCGTTTTCAACGTCCATCAAAAAAGCATATCTGGTAGCATGTTTTTATTATTGGGCTATGCTCAGACGTGTGGTTTTCAATTTCTCGTCTTTCTGCTTGGTTATGCGCAAAGTCAGGTCGAGCATGGCTAGTTCTGGCGTAGCCTTTTTTGGAAAACCTTCGTTTTACCTGCCCACAATTAATAGTACAGATGCTTGTTTCGAAAGACTCCAGGTTCAAGTTTATTCTCGAGAATCTTCGTTTTCTTAGGCTATGTTCACACTACATTTAATGGATAGCTTTTCGTGTCGCCACGACAAGCTATCCAATAGGCGAATCTTTGCCGACGTCATTGTGTACATTTTTCCTCATTAGCATACGACTTTACCAGGGCGGATAAAGGTTGGGCGGTGAAACGAGCGCTCCGCTCTTCATTTAATGTGTGATGCGGAGTAGGACTGGCGCGAGCGCTCTTTCCGCGCTTCCGGTGCGCTTGAAGGCCGGCGAAATTTTCCTTTTTGGAAACCGGAAATCCTATTTTCTTTCTGTAATTTCAGGCTACAATGTTAAATAGATAAATTCGTTTCATAACAATATCAATAAACAGTTTCATATGTTTGTGTCTGTACGTCCATAAGTCAAACTTGTCGGTCGTATAATGCCAAAATTTGAGTTTTATTTGAAAGTGTTGAATAGCTCCCCCTTCCACTAAATATCACCTGATCGTCTTTCACCGTTTCGTTTGCAAAAGCTTAACACTTCTTAACCTCAATTTTTACATATGTTAAAGGGGGATAAATTTTATATAACATAACAAAAAATTAGATTGATATATATTGATATAGTGGCGTTGTACTTCTTCAAACTTTGCTTCTCGGGTGCAACGCGCCATGGCGATTCGCGCAATGCGTTGCAAAATCCGGCAACCGCATGTAAACAAAATTTATTGAGGTTAGTTTTAAGGTTTTTTCTCCGTTTTTCTCTCTTAAACAAAACAAGGTAAACAGTAAAAACTGAGGAGAAACTAATTTTGAAGTTTCGAAGTAACAGAAAGACGTATGAGATGTTTTTTTCAAAATTAAAAAGAAGGATGATGGTGATTGAAATTAGCATAATTTCACCTTGCACGAGCTGCACGCATTCAGCAAAATACACGTCATCTACTGCTGTCTTTTAGTTTTGCTAGGGATGACATGGATGAGATTTTCCTTCGTGTTTTAGACAGTACTTAGTTGTTTTTGTTTTGGAATAACATCGACATTGGCAAGTAGCAGAACGAAAATATAATTCAGTGGTAGAGCCATGGAAGTAATAAAAGAAACCCTTTAAAAGAGATGTTTGTCTACTCCAACTAAACCTCCCGCAAAAAATAGCAACATTTGCCTCTCGGAGGCAGCGTACCAGCACAAAGTAACGAGGAAGAAGTGCAAGAAAACAATTCAAGCTGCCATAATTCAGTGACAGCGGCAGTGTCTAATGTACAAACCACATCGCAAGCCCTGACCGAAGTCGAAAACAAGCGACATTTCTAAGCAGAGTCCCAGTCCACTGCATCACACCTTTTTGCTCGGACGCGCTCGTTTCACCGCCCTACCTTTATCCGCCCTGACTTTACTCATAGAAGCCGTGGCCGTATACAGCTACTTCGAGAAAGGCTGTCGGAAAAAAAAGTGAATGCGACAATCCCGAAAGGTAATATGGGATATGATCGATACACTGTTCCTGGCACTGTAGCTGTCGAACCTACTTTTGTTGCTTTCCTTTAGCACTCAAAAACATACGTCTATGGCCTCTCGTGCCATTCTTTCGAATTTCATTGAAGAACAGTGAACTCAAAACTACCCACAATACCTTTCGGGATTATCGCGTGCACTTTTTCCGACAACCTTTTTCGAAATAGCTGTATACGAACTAAATGCAAAAATTGAAAGAACTGATTAAGTTGAGCAATTTGTGCAATTTTTCAGCTCTTTGCAAGCAACATCGATCGATCCTGCTTATTTACTTCCGCGAAGGTCCCAATAGGTGTTCTCACTGCACCAAACATACCCTTAGACCTCTGTTTTCGACAACCTACGTTTTTATAGAGCGCTTTCACATGACGTCACGGCGGCCATATTGGTGTTCCAAAACAATGAAATGGCGGCCATGTTGGTGTTCCAAACAAATACTGTGGGATTTGAACCCTTTTCTTATGTAAACGCTTTGTTTTGTCCTAATAAATGTGCATAGGTGCCGGTCACGTGAGTGAAAACGTTCTATTGTCCCAATTCTGACGCTAGACCAATTAATTGTTATGAAATGGACGCGATGTTAAGCGAAAACGCATTTGTGTCGACGGGGTCTTTAGAACAAACACATTGTAATCGGTTGAAGGTGCTGATCCTTGTCAAGGACGAAATGCATTTGCTAAAGCAGAAAGAACCTCAAATCACATTAGCCAACTATATGGTAAATAAATGAAACGTGGGCCAGAAGCACAAACAGCGTTGATGTTATTCCATCTTTCTCCGCAATCGGTCTTAGAAGTAGCGTGCCTGGTATAATTTGTGACAAGTGTTTGTTTAGACTAACGTCCATTTTGTTTTGTTTGCAGAGGTAGTTAAACATGTCATCGTGTCTAAAATATAAAATCAAGAAATGAAACTTTAAATTATTAACATGCTAGACTGTTTAAGATGAATATGACTAGCACTAAAAATTCTAAAAAAAATTGTATTTTTAAATAGATTTTTATAGTTAATATTTTTAAAGACCTTACGTACGGCGTAATATCTTGCAGTTAGTCTGTATATTGAAGGTGTGGTCTGTAAGTTAAGTCCACCTTCGACTGCTTTGAAGGGGGTCTCTTGGAGGAGTCTAATTTCAGTAAGGCTGTACACAGGCTATGAGTATTTTGATGTTTGTCGTGTTTGGTCATTCTAGTGGTGATGACACCATAATAGGTGTGCTTATATTCAGATGTCTAGTTCTCATTGGTCCTAATCTGTCTGCGACCTACACAGCCGCTAATTAAGGTTGAAGGCAAATTGCGATACACTTATTCGCAACGAACGAGTTCAACATACTGACCCTTTTAAAACCGACTTCGAGGAGATTGAATATTGGATGAAACACTGAATAGAGTTAAATATTTGTTGAGGAAATTCAAGATGTAAGTTTCTAAAATTTTACATACGATACACAAACAACCTTCACGGAAGTGGTTTTCCTTTCGTGAAGTAATAATGAGTGTGAGAATTGGTGCAAAGGACTTGAAACTGATTGAAAATGAAGAACTCGAAAATCCATTCAGCCAGAAAAATACCTTTTAGAGGTCTATAACCCTAGGATACCTCCTGGCGGGTGCCAAAAAAGCGTGTTCCACAAACGTTTTTATTGAATTATTTTGGGAAATAATAAAACAAGGAATAACAATATTTTCGATCGTGAGTGATCGTAAATGAAATGATTGGCCTTGCGTATTTATAAATCTTGGGAGGAAGTTGCTAAAATGGGCTTCTGATAATAGTATGTTGATTAAAAAAAGAGCTGGGCACAATTTTTGAGAAACTCTTTTTCATGGAAGAAAAAACAAATTTAATGGTTCTTTATCAACGTGTTTATTGGTGGGTAATTCTACACGTTTTAATGAGCTTCAGGAAGAAAAATATAATTTGAAACTAATATAATACAATTTGTAGTCTCTAGAAGACAAGTTATTTATGTCATTGATTGAAAAAAGAAAGTGATTACTTACCTTAAAGTACTATATTTGTACAAGCCATGCATAAATTATTTTTGTAGTATTCAGGGTACCAGGTGCCTTTTGAAAGTAGATTCAAAAAAGAATTTAAAAAATTACTGGGTGGTATTTTGGCGAAAATCGTTCTTAAAAGAACTTTTCCTTACGTTTTCTATACCACTCCTTTCAAATGGTGGGTATTTTTAACTGTTCTCAATAGTTTCTGAAAGAAAAATGGAATTGGGAATATAATTTGTAGTCAGTAGAAAATATAAGTTGTTCATGTCATTGACTTCAACAGATATTATTTAACTTGTACAAACCATGCATATATTATTCATTATATCATTACATTAGATACCAAGTACCTTTTGAAAACAGGTTATCGATTGAAATTCAACTCAGTGTATAAGTGTTCCGTACATTAGTAAGGTTATTGGGTACTTTATGAAAATAACTTGTAGTTTGTAATTGAACTTATAGTAGAATTAACGAATTGTTCATTGTTAAAATCGAAGTTTGCTGCTATTTAGGGCAGTATGAATTGTAATCTCTTTTATAAATAGGAAATGGGGAGATAGCTGCGTTTCGTATTGGGAAACCAAAGACCTTTCTGTATAATAACCTCGAGGTCTGGTAAGATAGTTTTTTCACTCTAGGTTGTAAATTTGTATTGTCATTCAAATGAAACCACTTTCATAAAAGTTTGCTTGGTACTATTAATTTATTTCTTTTCCATTTTAACTTTTGAATGCCTTAGTCTGTTTTTCGGACTTCGTTTCAATGTTTCGTTTTTTCTTAATGTCTTTTAGTCAGAAAGGTTTTCAAGTTCCTTTTTTTCATTTTTGTGAATCGTATTTTAATTTGTTTTATTTTTTACCTTTTTTATTTAAAGGCCTTATTTACGTGCTTAATGTAGGATTTTGTGAGGGAAATTCATTTGCGAACTCCCTTACTTGATAAAGTTGTTGTCGTCGTCTTTGCTAGACATTAAAGTAAAGCTACCGTTCCGTGAAATAAATACAATGTTTAAAACATAAGATTATGTACGTGATATTTTAAGTTTTTATACTGGTTGAGAATAAAACTTGTTGCTTAACCTTGTGTTTTGCTTGATCCTTCTGATGAATCCTTTCAAAAAGATACAGCTTCTTTAAGTGCACCCTTTTATTGCAATGATCTTCTTTGGAACGAATTGATACATAGCTTTCAGCATAATTAGTAGAGGAGACCGCTTATAAAAGGCGGCAAACATCAACGATGTACTCAAGAAAATCCGTCAATAAAAATGATAGAGACCAGGTTTTGTGAGCCCGCAAGACTGAGCACCCCACCCAAACCCTTGTTTTCACTAAAACCGCTGGACACCGCAACGTGGGGTCAATTTCATAAAACTTTTACACGTGTAATTTACAAGCGTAGCTATTGTTTTAGCGTCTGAGAACAATAGGGGTAAGACTAATCTGTAGAACCGCAGACCGCGGAACCTGTGGAACCGGCGGAACCTACCCTCATCGTTCTCTCATCGTACTGTGTTTAAATCTATACCGCTCGTTTCTTTCCGACGGCTACTAACAAGTCGGAAGTCCGCGATTCGAGGACTTTCTGTTTCGGAACCAGAGCTCTCGAACAGTGATACTAAACCAAAAACGACTAGCCTGCGTAGCGGGTGTCGAAAGGGGTAGGGGATAGGGAAAAAGGGAAAAAGGGAAAAAGGGAAGGGGTAGGGGAGAGAGTGGAAGGGACCTTTCCCTTTCCCCTCTTTCGTGCTTTTCTCCCTCCCATTCTCCCTCCCCTTTTTGCGCCTGCCACGCAGGCTAGAAATCGACAACAGTTTTCCATGATCTGTACTGTTATCGACAATAGCTCTCGACCAATCAGCGGGCGAGAAATCGCGGTAATGGGTTCATGATAACCGTCACGAATATAGAGACATTAAGTGCCCACTAAGCCCACTATGAGAATGTTGATGTAATTGCTGTAGTTACTGTAGTTGGTGTAGTAGATGTAGTTGGTGTAGTAGCAGTAGTTGGTGTAGTAGTCGTAGTTGGTGTAGTAACTGTAGTTGGTGTAGTAGCTGTAGTTGGTGTAGTTAGTGTAGTTGGTGTAGTAGCTGAAGTTGGTGTAGTTAGTGTAGTGGGTGTAGTAACTGTAGTTGGTGTAGTAGCTATAGTTGGTGTAGTACCTGTAGTTGGTGTATTAGCTGTAGTTGGTGTAGTAGCTGTAGTTGCTGTAGTTGGTGTACTTGGTGTAGTAGCTGTACTTACTGTAGTAGCTGTAGTTGGTGTAGTTAGTGTAGTTGCTGTAGTAGCTGTAGTTGGTGTAGTAGCTGTAGTTGGTGTAGTTGGTGTAGTTAATGTAGTTGGTGTAGTTAGTGTAGTTGCTGTAGTTGGTGTAGTTGCTGTAGTTGGTGTAGTTGCTGTAGTTGGTGTAGTTGCTGTAGTTGGTGTAGTTGCTGTAGTTGCTATAGTTGGTGTAGTTGCTCTAGTTGCTGTAGTAGGTGTAGTTGCTGTAGTTGATGTAGTAGCTGTAGTTAGTGTAGTAGCTGTAGTTGGTGTAGTTAGTGTAGTTGGTGTAGTAGCTATAGTTGGTGTAGTTGCTGTAGTTGCTGTAGTTGCTGTAGTTGCTGTAGTTGCTGTAGTTGGTGTAGTTGGTGTAGTTAAAGTAGTTAGTGTAGTTGGTGTAGTTGGTGTAGTTGGTGTAATAGCTGTAGTTAGTGTAGTAGCTGTAGTTGGTGTAGTTAGTGTAGTTGGCGTAGTTAGTGTAGTTGGTGTAGTTGCTGTAGTTGGTGTAGTTGGTGTAGTAGCTGTAGTTGCTGTAGTTGGTGTAGTTGGTGTAGTAGCTGTAGTTAGTGTAGTAGCTGTAGTTGGTGTAGTTACTGTAGTTGGTGTAGTAGCTGTAGTTCGTGTAGTAGCTGTAGTTGCTATAGTTAATGTAGTTGGTGTAGTTAGTGTAGTTGCTGTAGTTGGTGTACTTGCTGTAGTTGCTGTAGTTGGTGTAGTAGCTGTAGTTTCTGTAGTTGCGGTAGTTAGTGTAGTTGCTGTAGTTGGTTTTAGTTGGTGTAGTTAATGTAGTTGGTGTAGTAGCTGTAGTTGGTGTAGTACCTGTAGTTGGTGTAGTTGCTGTAGTTGCTGTAGTTGGTAAAGTTGCTGTAGCTGCTGTAGTTGCTGTAGTTGCTGTAGTTGGTGTAGTTAATGTAGTTGGTGTAGTTGGTGTAGTTGGTGTAGTTGGTGTAGTAGCTGTAGTTAGTGTAGTAGCTGTAGTTGCTGTAGTTAGTGTAGTTGGTGTAGTAGCTGTAGTTGGTGTAGTAGCTGTAGTTGCTGTAGTTAATGTAGTTGGTGTAGTTAGTGTAGTTGGTGTAGTTAGTGTAGTTGGTGTAGTAGCTGTTGTTGGTGTAGTAGCTGTAGTTGCTGTAGTTGGTGTAGTTGGTGTAGTAGCTGTAGTTAGTGTAGTAGCTGTAGTTGGTGTAGTTGGTGTAGTAGCTGTAGTTGGTGTAGTAGCTGTAGCTGGTGTAGTTGCTGTAGTTGCTGTAGCTGGTGTAGTTGCTGTAGTTGCTGTAGTTGCTGTAGTTGGTGTAGTTAATGTAGTTGGTGTAGTTGGTGTAGTTGGTGTAGTTGCTGTAGTTACTGTAGTTGGTGTAGTTGCTGTAGTTGCTGTAGTAGCTGTAGTTTCTGTAGTTGCTGTAGTTAGTGTAGTTGCTGTAGTTGGTTTTAGTTGGTGTAGTTAATGTAGTTGGTGTAGTAGCTGTAGTTGGTGTAGTAGCTGTAGTTGGTGTAGTTAGTGTAGTTGGTGTAGTAGCTGTAGTTGCTGTAATTGTTGTAGTAGCTATAGTTGGTGTAGTAGCTGTAGTTGGTGTAGTAGCTGTAGTTGCTGTAGTAGCTGTAGTTACTGTAGTAGCTGTAGTTGGTGTAGTTAGTGTAGTTGGTGTAGTAGCTGTAGTTGGTGTAGTACCTGTAGTTGGTGTAGTTGGTGTAGTTAATGTAGTTAGTGTAGTTGGTGTAGTTGGTGTAGTTGCTGTAGTTGCTGTAGTTGGTGTAGTTGGTGTAGTTGGTGTAGTTGCTGTAGTTGCTGTAGTTGCTGTAGTTGCTGTAGTTGGTGTAGTTGCTGCAGTTAGTGTAGTAGCTCTAGTTGGTGTAGTTAGTGTAGTTGGTGTAGTAGCTGTAGTTGGTGTAGTTGCTGTAGTTGCTGTAGTTGCTGTAGTTGCTGTAGTTGGTGTAGTTGGTGTAGTTAATGTAGTTAGTGTAGTTGGTGTAGTTGGTGTAGTTAGTGTAGTTGGTGTAGTAGCTGTAGTTGGTGTAGTTGCTGTAGTTGGTGTAGTTGGTGTAGTAGCTGTAGTTGCTGTAGTTGGTGTAGTTGCTGTAGTTGCTGTAGTTGGTGTAGTAGCTGTAGTTTCTGTAGTTGCGGTAGTTAGTGTAGTTGCTGTAGTTGGTTTTAGTTGGTGTAGTTAATGTAGTTGGTGTAGTCGCTGTACTTGGTGTAGTTAGTGTAGTTGGTGTAGTAGCTGTAGTTGGTGTAGTAGCTGTAGTTGCTGTAGTTAATATAGTTGGTGTAGTTAGTGTAGTTGGTGTCGTAGCTGTAGTTGGTGTATTAGCTGTAGTTGGTGTTCTACCTGTAGTTGCTGTAGTTGCTGTAGTTTGGGTAGTTAATGTAGTTGGTGTAGTTAGTGTAGTTGCTGTAGTTGCTGTAGTTGTTGTAGTTGCTGTAGTTGCTGTAGTTGGTGTAGTTGGTGTAGTTAATGTAGTTGGTGTAGTTAGTGTAGTTGCTGTAGTTGCTGTAGTTGGTGTAGTTAATGTAGTTGATGTAGTTGGTGTAGTTGGTGCAGTTAATGTAGTTGGTGTAGTTAGTGTAGTTGCTGTAGTTGGTGTAGTTGCTGTAGTTGGTGTAGTTGCTGTAGTTGCTGTAGTTGGTGTAGTAGCTGTAGTTTTTGCAGTTGCGGTAGTTAGTGTAGTTGCTGTAGTTGGTTTTAGCTGGTGTAGTTAATGTAGTTGGTGTAGTAGCTGTAGTTGGTGTAGTAGCTGTAGTTGGTGTAGTTAGTGTAGTTGGTGTAGTAGCTGTAGTTGCTGTAGTTAATGTAGTTGGTGTAGTTGGTGTAGTAGCTGTAGTTGCTGTAGTTGGTGTAGTTGGTGTAGTAGCTGTAGTTAGTGTAGTAGCTGTAGTTGGTGTAGTTAGTGTAGTGTGTGTAGTAGGTGTAGTTGGTGTAGTAGCTGTAGTTGCTGTAGTTGGTGTAGTTGCTGTAGTTTTTGTAGTTGCTGTAGTTGGTGTAGTAAATGTAGTTGGTGTAGTTAGTGTAGTTGCCGTAGTTGCTGTAGTTGCTGTAGTTGCTGTAGTTGCTGTAATTGGTGTAGTTGGTGTAGTTAATGTAGTTGGTGTAGTTAGTGTAGTTGCTGTAGTTAATGTAGTTGATGTAGTTGGTGTAGTTGGTGTAGTTGGTGTAGTTGGTGTAGTTGGTGTAGTTGGTGTAGTTGATGTAGTTGGTGTAGTTAATGTAGTTGGTGTAGTTGCTGTAGTTGCTGTAGTTGCTGTAGTTGCTGTAGTTGCTGTAGTTGCTGTAGTTGCCGTAGTTGGTGTAGTTAGTGTAGTTGGTGTAGTTGCTGTAGTTGCTGTAGTTGCTGTAGTTGGAGTAGTTGGTGTGGTAGCTGTAGTTGGTGTAGTTACTGTAGTTTGGGGTATTTGCTGTAGTTGGCATGTTGTAGTTGTTGTGGTTGGTGTAATTCGGTGTAGTTGCTGTATTTTGGTGTAGTTAGTGTAGTTTGTCATAGTTCCTGTAGTTTTTGTAGTTATACAAGATTTTATTCTGACAGATATTAACCAAAAATACGTAAATCGTAACTTACGTGAACATCAAAAAAAATTGTTTGGTGTTCTTCGGTTGTTCTTGCCTGGTTAATACAGATTTTTATGTTTGTTATTGTTGTTTTTGTTTGTTTAATGAAATAATGTCTCTTTGTTATCTCGCTTATTTTGAATATTATCATAATTGATTAACTTTCTTATAAAGCTTTCAACCGGTAAAATTATTTCGTAGATTTGTTTTGCATCGTTTTGGTTAGATGATCGCAGCAATAAACAGTTCATTGGTATATTACCGTAAAGTTTCGGAAAGTAACGAGCCTCCCAAAGAAGCAACCCCCAGAAAGTTGCGTTAAGATTTCACAGGTGTTAGCAAACCCCCACTGCCGGAAATTAACGAGCCCCAAAAGTAGCGACCTCAAAATTAATTTTCCCTTTATGCCAGAAATGACGAAAAAAGTTTGACACCACAAGCTATATTTAACTGATTCGTGTTTTATTTTTATGACTATATTGGTTTTTGATTTTCCATTTCAAAGGAAAATACATACATGTAACTATCATAAACTGATTGTACATTGCATTTTTTTCCCGAAAGTGTTTTCTTGTTCTTTCCTAGATATCCGTACATAATTAGAGGGATACCGTAATAAATCCTTTTTCCAAGAACAAAACTAGTAAACGATATATTTAAGGCAACTAGTCTTTACATATGCATATGCTCACAATTAACTGAAAGCCGATCTGTGTATGTGTACGGTACAGGTTTTAGCTGTCTAAAATTAGCAACTGTCTGACGGCAATGATAGGATAAGTTGTTAATTCCAAGAACCTCACTGTAACTCCTTCTCCTGTACTGTATTTTCACCTATTGTTGTGATAGGTCTTGGAAGTTAAATCACATGATCTTACTCTGTTGCGGCCGACTTCATCTTGTGTTCCCGCCATATTATCGCACTGAGAGCAACAGCAGCATCAGATGCGATTTTAACCTTTTCAAAAACCTGAGAAGCGGTCGAGGTCAAGATTCGAACGACTTAAAAAATGTATTCATATATGTATATGTGTATGAATTTTCTTTTTGCATAATGCTCAAAAACCAAATAATTGTTTGAATGGTGACACACGCTAAGATACATGATGCGCGCAGTACCAAATTAAAAAACCTTCCTTTTTAAGACTTCGATGTAATAACGTTTAATCATCAAAGATGTTACTAATGTACCATTGATTCAACAATTATTTAATTGCAACCATGCCTTATTTCGTAATCTAAGTTATTAATTATTATATGATACCAATCACGTCGTTTGTTTGCAGTTTTTAAAGGGACCCAGGGCTGCTACATATTCTTTGGCCTCTTAATCACCAAAGTGGTGATACGTTTATGATACTGTGATACTGTCGTTGGGAATCAAATCTTGTAAAAAGAAACCAGAAAAAGTCGCATAGCTCTACAACTCATGTATTGATTTTTATAACCGCTCTACAGCACACAAATTAACTCGGAGGTCGATTATTGAAATAAAAAAGGAAATGAACAAACACAAAAGTAGCAAGAACAACAAAAAATAATTTTATTTCAAATCTTTACTTACATGTAACAATGAAGTAACAAACAAGGGTTAATCGTGTAAGTCGCAATGGTCATTTAATATATGTGATCCAGGGGCTCTTTATTTATGCGGGCAAAAATAGACGAATACTAAATCGCACTCTCGATTCACCAAAACTTTCACATAATGACAATGCTTTAAAGTATTTACGGTGAGGTCACTATTTGAGGTTTAATGACCATAGATTTTAGGGAAATAGGAAAAACGGCGCTAAAATGAAGATAATACGTAAATGTCAAGTGCTAGATGCAGTCAGACATTGTGTAGCGTAATTACATAAATATTAAGAGAAAGGAAATAAAGGTGAAGACATCATATAATTTCAATGAAATTATATCAAATATCATCATTATATAAGATTAATTACCCGTTAGAGAGAATAAGTTTCAAGAATCACCAGAACGTTTTCGAGATCCTCCCAATTACTAAGTACATAAACAAGTGTCATTTTAGCGAGAAAACTAGTTGGCCGTCGTCAATCTACTACGTTCTTTAGCGAGAACGTAAAAAAAAAACTTTAAACAGGGGGAAAAAAGTGATCGAATGTACATTACAATCTCGTCATAGTATTCCTACAACTATACCAACTAAAAAAAAAGTAACTACATCGAAACTACACCAAACTACATCGAACTACAGCAGAGATGCCAAACTCTGGAAATCTGAATTCTGGAGACTCTTTCTTTTGCATTACTCTCCGACTATCAATGATCAACCCCCCCGCCCCCCCCCCCCCCCCTCCCCATAAGCACAACTCCATCCAGTCCCTAATAGGCTTAGGACATTATATAAAGTCTTACACGAGGTACAGACCATCACAATTAGCTTTTATGATTGTTTGTGAGTGATGAAAAATGTGCGAAAATACCGCAGAAAAAAAAATTACTAATGATACTACACCAACTACACTTACTACACCAACTACAGCAACTACAGCTACTAAACAAACTACAGCAACTAAAGCAACTACACTAACTACACCAACTACATTAACTACACCAACTACACCAACTACAGCAACTACAGCAACTAAACCAACTACACCAACTAAACCAACTACACTAACTACACCAACTACATTAACTACAGCAACTACAGCAACTACAGCTACTACACTAACTATAGCTACTACACCAACTACACTAACTACACCAACTACAGCTACTACACTAACTACAGCTACTACACCAACTACACCAACTACAGCAACTACAGCTACTACACCAACTACACCAACTACAGCAACTACAGCAACTACAGCTACTACACCAACTACACTAACTACACAAACTACACTAACTACACCAACTACAGCTACTACACTAACTACAGCTACCACACCAACTACACCAACTACAGCAACTACAGCTACTACACCAACTACAGCTACTACACTAACTACAGCTACTACACCAACTACAGCAACTACACCAACTACAGCAACTACAGCTACTACAACAACTACAGCTACTACACCAACTATAGCTACTACACCAACTACACCAACTACAGCAACTACAGCAACTACAGCTACTACACCAACTACAGCTACTACACCAACTACACCAACTACACCAACTACACTAACTACACCAACTACATTAACTACAGCAACTACAGCAACTACAGCTACTACACCAACTACAGCTACTACACCAAATATAGCTACTACACCAACTACAGCAACTACAGCTACTACACCAACTACACTAACTACACCAACTACAGCTACTACACCAACTACAGCAACTACACCAACTACACTAACTACACCAACTACAGCTACTACACTAACTACAGCTACTACACCAACAACACCAACTACACCAACTACAGCAACTACAGCTACTACACCAACTACACTAAAAACACCAACTACACTAACTACACCAACTACATTAACTACATCAACTACACCAACTACACCAACTACATTAACTATAGCAACTACAGCAACTACACCAGCTACAGCTACTATACCAACTACAGCTACGACACCAACTACACTAACTACACCAACTACAGCTACTACACTAACTACAGCTACTACACCAACTACACCAACTACAGCAACTACAGCTACTACACCAACTACAGCTACTACACCAACTACACTAACTACAGCAACTACACTAACTACATCAACTACATTAACTACAGCTACTACATCAACTACATTAACTACACCAACTACAGCAACTACACCAACTACACCAACTACACCAACTACAGCAACTACAGGAACTACACCAACTACAGCTACTAAACTAAGTACAGCTACTACACCAACTACACTAACTACACCAACTACAGCTACTACACTAACTACAGCTACTAGACCATCTACAACAACTACACCAACTACAGCAACTACAGCTACTACACCAACTACAGCTACTACACCAACTACACTAACTACACAACCTACACTAACTACACAAACTACATTAACTACAGCAACTACAGCTACTGCACCAACTACACTTACTACACCAACTACAGCTACTACACTAACTACAGCTACTACACCAACTACACCAACTACAGCAACTACAGCTACTACACCAACTATAGCTACTACACCAACTACGCCAACTACAGCAACTACAGCAACTACAGCTACTACACCAACTACAGCTACTACACCAACTACACCAACTACACCAACTACACTAACTACACCAACTACATTAACTACACCAACTACAGCAACTACAGCTACTACACTAACTATAGCTACTACACCAACTACACTAACTACACCAACTACAGCTACTACACTAACTACAGCTACTACACCAACTACACCAACTACACCAACTACAGCAACTACAGCTACTACAACAACTACAGCTACTACACCAACTATAGCTACTACACCAACTACACCAACTACAGCAACTACAGCAACTACAGCTACTACACCAACTACAGCTACTACACCAACTACACCAACTACACCAACTACACTAACTACACCAACTACATTAACTACACCAACTACAGCAACTACAGCTACTACACCAACTACAGCTACTACACCAAATATAGCTACTACACCAACTACAGCAACTACAGCTACTACACCAACTACACTAACTACACCAACTACAGCTACTACACCAACTACAGCAACTACACCAACTACACTAACTACACCAACTACAGCTACTACACTAACTACAGCTACTACACCAACTACACCAACTACACCAACTACAGCAACTACAGCTACTACACCAACTACACTAAAAACACCAACTACACTAACTACACCAACTACATTAACTACATCAACTACACCAACTACACCAACTACATTAACTATAGCAACTACAGCAACTACAGCAACTACACCAGCTACAGCTACTATACCAACTACAGCTACGACACCAACTACACTAACTACACCAACTACAGCTACTACACTAACTACAGCTACTACACCAACTACACCAACTACAGCAACTACAGCTACTACACCAACTACAGCTACTACACCAACTACTCTAACTACACCAACTACACTAACTACATCAACTACATTAACTACAGCTACTACACCAACTACATTAACTACACCAACTACACCAACTACAGCAACTACGGGAACTACACCAACTACAGCTACTAAACTAAGTACAGCTACTACACCAACTACACTAACTACACCAACTACAGCTACTACACTAACTACAGCTACTAGACCATGTACACTAACTACACCAACTACACTAACTACACCAACTACACTAACTACACCAACTACATTAACTATACCAACTACACCAACTACACCAACTACATTAACTACAGCAACTACAGCAACTACAGCAACTACACCAACTACACCAACTACACCAACTACACCAACTACAGCAACTACAGCAACTACACCAGCTACAGCTACTACTCCAACTACAGCTACTACAGCAACTACACTAACTACACCAACTACAGCTACTACACTAACTACAGCTACTACACCAACTACACCAACTACACCAACTACAGCAACTACAGCTACTACACCAACTACAGCTACTACACCAACTACACTAGCTACACCAACTACACTAACTACACCAACTACAGCTACTACACTAACTACAGCTACTAGACCATCTACAACAACTACACCAACTACAGCAACTACAGCTACTACACCAACTACAGCTACTACACCAACTACACTAACTACACAACCTACACTAACTACACAAACTACATTAACTACAGCAACTACAGCTACTGCACCAACTACACTTACTACACCAACTACAGCTACTACACTAACTACAGCTACTACACCAACTACACCAACTACAGCAACTACAGCTACTACACCAACTATAGCTACTACACCAACTACGCCAACTACAGCAACTACAGCAACTACAGCTACTACACCAACTACAGCTACTACACCAACTACACCAACTACACCAACTACACTAACTACACCAACTACATTAACTACACCAACTACAGCAACTACAGCTACTACACTAACTATAGCTACTACACCAACTACACTAACTACACCAACTACAGCTACTACACTAACTACAGCTACTACACCAACTACACCAACTACACCAACTACAGCAACTACAGCTACTACAACAACTACAGCTACTACACCAACTACACCAACTACACCAACTACACTAACTACACCAACTACAGCAACTACAGCTACTACACCAACTACACCAACTACACCAACTACACTAACTACACCAACTACATTAACTACACCAACTACAGCAACTACAGCTACTACACCAACTACAGCTACTACACCAAATATAGCTACTACACCAACTACAGCAACTACAGCTACTACACCAACTACACTAACTACACCAACTACAGCTACTACACCAACTACAGCAACTACACCAACTACACTAACTACACCAACTACAGCTACTACACTAACTACAGCTACTACACCAACTACACCAACTACACCAACTACAGCAACTACAGCTACTACACCAACTACACTAAAAACACCAACTACACTAACTACACCAACTACATTAACTACATCAACTACACCAACTACACCAACTACATTAACTATAGCAACTACAGCAACTACAGCAACTACACCAGCTACAGCTACTATACCAACTACAGCTACGACACCAACTACACTAACTACACCAACTACAGCTACTACACTAACTACAGCTACTACACCAACTACACCAACTACAGCAACTACAGCTACTACACCAACTACAGCTACTACACCAACTACTCTAACTACACCAACTACACTAACTACATCAACTACATTAACTACAGCTACTACACCAACTACATTAACTACACCAACTACACCAACTACAGCAACTACGGGAACTACACCAACTACAGCTACTAAACTAAGTACAGCTACTACACCAACTACACTAACTACACCAACTACAGCTACTACACTAACTACAGCTACTAGACCATCTACACTAACTACACCAACTACACTAACTACACCAACTACACTAACTACACCAACTACATTAACTATACCAACTACACCAACTACACCAACTACATTAACTACAGCAACTACAGCAACTACAGCAACTACACCAACTACACCAACTACACCAACTACACCAACTACAGCAACTACAGCAACTACACCAGCTACAGCTACTACTCCAACTACAGCTACTACAGCAACTACACTAACTACACCAACTACAGCTACTACACTAACTACAGCTACTACACCAACTACACCAACTACACCAACTACAGCAACTACAGCTACTACACCAACTACAGCTACTACACCAACTACACTAGCTACACCAACTACACTAACTACACCAACTACAGCTACTACACTAACTACAGCTACTAGACCATCTACAACAACTACACCAACTACAGCAACTACAGCTACTACACCAACTACAGCTACTACACCAACTACACTAACTACACAACCTACACTAACTACACAAACTACATTAACTACAGCAACTACAGCTACTGCACCAACTACACTTACTACACCAACTACAGCTACTACACTAACTACAGCTACTACACCAACTACACCAACTACAGCAACTACAGCTACTACACCAACTACAGCTACTACACCAACTATAGCTACTACACCAACTATAGCTACTACACCAACTACAGCAACTACAGCTACTACACCAACTACACCAACTACACCAAATACAGCTACTACACTAACTACAGCTACTACACCAACTACACCAACTACAGCTACTACACCAACTACAGCTACTACACCAACTACACCAACTACACCAACTACACTAACTACACCAACTACATTAACTACACCAACTACAGCAACTACAGCTACTACACCAACTACAGCTACTACACCAACTATAACTACTACACCAACTACAGCAACTACAGCTACTACACCAACTACACCAACTACACCAACTACACCAACTACAGCAACTACACCAACTACACTAACTACACCAACTACAGCAACTACACCAACTACAGCTACTACACTAACTACACCAACTACACTAACTACACCAACTACAGCTACTACACTAACTACAGCTACTACACCAACTACACCAACTACACCAACTACAGCAACTACACCAACTACAGCAACTACAGCTACTACACCAACTACACTAACTACACCAACTACACTAACTACACCAACTACACTAACTACACCAACTACATTAACTACACCAACTACACCAACTACACCAACTACATTAACTACACCAACTACAGCAACTACACCAGCTACACCAACTACACCAACTACACCAACTACAGCAACTACAGCAACTACACCAGCTACAGCTACTACTCCAACTACAGCTACTACAGCAACTACACTAACTACACCAACTACAGCTACTACACCAACTACACCAACTACACCAACTACAGCAACTACAGCTACTACACCAACTACAGCTACTACACCAACTACACTAGCTACACCAACTACACTAACTACACCAACTACAGCAACTACAGCTACTACACCAACTACACCAACTACACCAACTACACCAACTACAGCAACTACACCAACTACACTAACTACACCAACTACAGCAACTACACCAACTACAGCTACTACACTAACTACACCAACTACACTAACTACACCAACTACAGCTACTACACTAACTACAGCTACTACACCAACTACACCAACTACAGCAACTACACCAACTACAGCAACTACAGCTACTACACCAACTACACTAACTACACCAACTACACTAACTACACCAACTACACTAACTACACCAACTACATTAACTACACCAACTACACCAACTACACCAACTACATTAACTACAGCAACTACAGCAACTACAGCAACTACAGCAACTACACCAACTACACCAACTACAGCAACTACAGCAACTACACCAGCTACAGCTACTACTCCAACTACAGCTACTACAGCAACTACACTAACTACACCAACTACAGCTACTACACTAACTACAGCTACTACACCAACTACACCAACTACAGCAACTACAGCTACTACACCAACTACAGCTACTACACCAACTACACTAGCTACACCAACTACACTAACTACACCAACTACATTAACTACACCAACTATAGCGACTACAGCTACTACACCAACTACAGCTACTACACCAACTATAGCTACTACACCAACTACAGCAACTACAGCTACTACACCAACTACAGCTACTACACCAACTATAACTACTACACCAACTACAGCAACTACAGCTACTACACCAACTACACCAACTACACCAACTACAGCAACTACACCAACTACACTAACTACACCAACTACAGCTACTACACTAACTACACCAACTACAGCTACTACACTAACTACAGCTACTACACCAACTACACCAACTACACCAACTACAGCAACTACACCAACTACAGCAACTACAGCTACTTCACCAACTACACTAACTACACCAACTACACTAACTACACCAACTACACTAACTACACCAACTACATTAACTACACCAAGTACACCAACTACACCAACTACATTAACTACACCAACTACAGCAACTACACCAACTACACCAACTACAGCAAGTACAGCAACTACACCAGCTACAGCTACTACTCCAACTACAGCTACTACAGCAACTACACTAACTACACCAACTACAGCTACTACACCAACTACACTAGCTACACCAACTACACTAACTACACCAACTACATTAACTACACCAACTATAGCGACTACAGGTACTACACCAACTACAGCTACTACACCAACTATAGCTACTACACCAACTACAGCAACTACAGCTACTACACCAACTACACTAACTACACCAACTACAGCTACTACACCAACTACAGTTACTACACCAACTACAACTACTACACCAACTACTGCTACTACGCCAACTACAGCTACTACACCAACTACAGTAACTACAGCAATTACATCAACATTCTCATAGTGGGCTTAGTGGTCACTTAATGTCTATATTCGTGACGGTTATCATGAATCCATTACCGAAATCGCTCAGTCATTGTAAAAAATTAATTGTACTAGTAATTATTTTATCACATTAGCCAAAGGCAGTTGTAATAAAACAGTCATTTCTTATGGTTCCGTAGGTTACCCGGTTCCGCAGCGGTCCCGCAGTCTGCAGTTCCACAAACTAGTTTTACCCGAACAATAGCTACAATTGTAAATTACACGTGTCAAAGTTTTATTAAATTGACCGCTGGTTGAGGTCGTTATCATCTAAGGTCTTCTATGTTGGAAGCTCCCTGACCGTGCACAACCCTTTGATTTTTCCTCTAAAATTGTGACCGCCTAATTTAATGCGACGTTTTTATTGGTCAAAAAGATCAAAATGATAGGAATGCTCTTTGACGTTTTGCTCTGTCAAGTCCACAAAAACATACATTAGTACGGCAGAGGAGTCATACGGGCTTCGAAACCATTCCACTCCATTTACTATTCTTTTAGTAGGCTATATTTGCGCAAGCCGGTTGTTTGCGACAGTGAGGAGATAAAATGCGAACCCAAAAGTAATCGGGTGCTAATATATAGTCTTGATATATTTCGTAACCTTCAATTTCATAGCCAATAAGTCTCCGTAATTGGCATTAAACAAAATGAAATAAATGGCCGTGACGCATCCCCTTTCATATAATGACAGTAACTAAACACATTGGCTATAGAAATTAATTCCTGTCTTTCCCTCGCAATGAATTACGATTTTAACGTATCTTTCTGAGAATCAGATTGAAAGTAAGACGGGGACGCAACAACTGTTGTATTTTTACGACACCAAAAGACAATTACCCTTCAAACTGTTTGAAACAAAGTCACTATTTTTTTAAAAAAAAAAGCGCAGATTCTATAAAAGTAAATTTTAGAACCTGAAAATGAAAATCAATCCCCATAGTCGTCTAGCAGCCTTGATAGTCGTTTATCTTGACTCCTTTTCTTGCGTAAACACAGCAACATTTATTTATTTTCCCTTCTTAGAATGGTTTTAATTAATCTTCCTTGAAGGAAACGTCATCTTAGTTAAATGCTGTTCCAATAAACGTATTTTAAAACTGATTAAAAGATTGAAGTCTTACATTATTAATATTAGTAAGCCGCATTTGCTTTATGATTTAGTCGAGTTCTATCTCTGTAAACGCAGCTGTTAAAGAGATACTTATGCCAACAAACGGAAGGTGAAAGCTATTTGTTTACACTAAAATCACCTAATGTACGTGGATTCCACTTCCGAGCTCGCCGAACGAAACCCAAGGACGAAAACGCATAATATAATGTTCAATGTTCGACGTCCACATTTTCGCATATTTGGTACGTAAACTCTTCTTGTTATTTCCTTCGAGCTCGATTTTTGCTCAGCGCGCTCCCTACCCTTTTTGTGAATAGAGACGTGTTTTTTAAAACATGGCAAATTATGTCCCTAGCCCTTCTCCGGGTAAAGATGTATATTTATAAAGATACCATAGTAGGCGCTTCCTTATTTTCGCGTTTAATTTGGATAATTAAGTTCCAGGGTTGTTTAAATGTTCCCGTACGCGTTTTCAATAGATGAACAAGTACAAATCAGGTTCTGCACTGAAAATCACGCAGTAGATAACAATATATTCGCTCTCCTATGCATGGGACATCCCAATGATGAAATAATCCGCAAAATTTAGGGTTACATTTTGCTACAAAGCTAAGCATCGGTCGAGACGTGCTAATAATGAAAAATGTCGTTTTCGCTACAGGCAATAAAAACTGTTGATTTTACTAAACGCATGCTCCTATAACTTCTTTTCATTTCAGCAAACTTGTTTTACTCTCTTTTTTTTTTCAGGAAGATTTTTCCTACACTAAAAAGGCACTTTATCAAGGTAGATGCTTATCTAAAGTGTATGGGCCATTATTTATAAAAGAGGGCTGGGTTCCGCCTCCCATCTGCATTTTTAATAAAACTGAATTTATCGCTGGAAGTGTGAATAAACAACGATGGACAAAGGAAATTACTCTTTGTCTACAAAGGACAACGATAATCAATACGGCGCTGGATTTTTATCAATATTGCCGCTATTTTTCACAATTATTTTACTAGGGAACGGTCTACTCATTCTGGCGATAAAATCGTTTCGGATTCGTCGTGTTCCCGATTTATTAGTGGGCTCATTGGCAGTCATAGATCTCCTAAATGACTTGGGACCTGTTTTAATGTCGATTATTGTGTTTCAAATAGACTCGAATGGATTCAGAGATTTACAAATGCACACACTTTGTCATGTTTTTAACTGGATGTCTGCTTGTCTGCGTTTGTCTGCTTCTTTCATCAGCACGTTAATGGCTCTGGACTGCTTCTGCGCAACACTGCGGCCGTTGTTTTATCGTACCAAAGTCACGTGTGTTAATGTCGCCAAAATTATTGGCTGCGGCATATTGTCAGCGGCTTTCATCGCCGCTTTGCCCGCTATAGGCTGGGGGCCAGTTAATGCTCATAGGGGCCTGTGCTCGTTTGACTTTGGAAGCGGCTTCGCTCTTTTTATTGCCATATTAGGTTACATCCAGCTTTCTGTGGTGCTGACCAGCTTTATCGCTGTCTCACTTAAAATGAGAAGATACCAGGGAAGACTGGATCGATTGAAACGCGGAAGGACGCTGACCTTTCAGAATGGTAAACTGCAGGCTATGGAAACATCAACACAAGGAAAGGATAATCGAATTAAAGAGATGGAAGAAAATTGTAAGCAAGGCAACGATGATGTGCCCACCACGACGAGAAAAATAAGTACTTTATCAGAGCTGGCGCAAGAAAACCGTCCCAGAAGCCCCCGCAAGGAAAGAATAAATAGTCGTATTAAGGAGAGCCGCCAGTTCATAAAGGTTCTTCAGTCAGCGGTTTTTCTCTTCTACGTTAGCTGGCTACCTATCGTTGTATGTATACCATTTTAAATTTCTACTTCCTTAATTTTCAGTGCAAAATAGACGAAAAAGGTTTCATTTTAACCCCACTGAGAAACCCAGGCCGACAACTTCATTTTCTAATAAATCAACTGAAGGCTGTTTGAATGACTTTAAAATTTTTCGTTTTGTTGTTGCTACCGTAGATAAGCATTACATTGGAGCTTGCCACCCAAAAGCACCGAGACGTTCTTCAATCACTTTCTGCACAGATGTCCCTGGTTAACTCAATTTTCAATCCTTGGGTTTACTGTGCCTTATCCCGCCCTTACCGGAAGGCTTACCTCTACGTCCTCAGGCGGGTGGGGAGAGTGTGCGGTATCAAGCAATCCCGTCCGGCAGACATTATGGCACTTAATAATATGAGCAGTAGGCTTCGAACCTCGAGTAAGTTAACTCGTCTTTATCGGACACAATTCACATTCCATTGCATTCTTCTCTGTCTGTGATAGTTTAAAAAATATATATACTGCAAATCAAAACCATGAAAATTTTCGATCTCCTTACTTCAGTCTTGAAAGGGTAAGAAATTAAATAAAGCTTCATTTGCTCACATCATGCATGGGCATTGAACCAAATCAATGCCTCGAATGCCTGAGAATTTGCTCATTCAAAGGGAAGCTTGCTTTGGATCTTTTATCTCATTCAAGTTTACTACTTGATAGTGACTATACACTGGATATATTACTTAGAACATTAATCCTATATTTATTTGTTTGATTTTTGATATTAAAAAGCATTCCTGCTAAATAAATCTTAAATTGATAACCCTTAAATATTTTTTTGTTTGAAAACAGCTCGTCGAATTTTTCCGGACGCAAGATATTAACTTGACGAACTGCCAAACCGAAACTGTCAGACGTTGAACTTGATCGGATGGCAAAAAAAAAGGAGCTGGAAGAAAGAGGAGAAAGATGATCAAGACAAATAATTTCCAGAATCTGCTCGTAACTTCATCAGAACTTAAGGTCAAAAGTATCATAGCTGAGATACTGAAATATGTTTGTTACGGAAAGAGAGCGTTTCCATTAGCCAGGATAATGCTACAACTTTAAGCTAAACCCTAGGAACTCCATGGTATATATTTAAATCGTTAAAAAGTCATTACAAAATTGGAATGAAAACAATTGTAGTAGAAATTGATTGCTGATTCTCAGTTTCCCGCTTTTAAATAAAGGAGCCATTTCCGCGATCAATGGACATTGGTTAAACCATTTTTATTAACCAATACTTCAGTTCTTTCTTTAAGCTTAAAACAAACGGAATGCAGATTTTTTTTACAATAAATGTGGAAGCAGTGAGCAACGAAGTTTCATTATTTTGTACTTTATAAATATTGATATGAACTGTGATTAGAGTCGTGAATCATACTACCGATTTTGATAAACAAGGCTCACTGAAGACTGTTAAATAATGACATGAATAACTTTTATTGGTGTCAAAACGTTAACTGTCCTTTTTATAGCCGGCGCCCTTAAGTTTCAATCCCATGATATGATCAGAAAATGTTGCAACCGGAATTTTATTATTTATTGGAAGTAGAAGAAAGTTCAAAGAAGGGCTGTATATGCAAACAACCCAGCCATGATAAGAATGAAGGGAGATTTGACAGCCATTCCTGATCCAAGTAAAAAGAAGGAATCTAGAAAAAAACGAAACCAGAATTCTCATTTATGACCTGTTAATTAGAGGCACATAGGCGGTGTTCACTTTGAAAGTATTTATCATTTAAAGTCACGTGAACACTACGGTACCCAGTGTACCCAGTTTTTAATCCTATCTCATTCGATGCTGAAAAGGTGACTCGTTCATTTTCTTAATTACCTAACCTCGTTGAAAAGACCATCTCGTTATTACAGTCATGAAATTTTTATAGACCTTTAGCTTGCTTTAATAAAATCATGTATACTTATTCCCATAAAACTTGGTAATGTTTTTGAGATCGGGAAGGGTGTACGGATATATCTCCGAAAACGAGAAAGGCGTGTGGAAACCGTATTTTGATAATGATAATGATAATGATAATGATAATGATAATAATAATAATAATAATAATAATAATAATAATAATAATAATAATAAATGGTACGAACACGAACCAGAGACCGTGATACACAATAAAGATAACAACATCACCATCATGTGGGACATGCCAGTCAATACTGATAGAACTATAACAGCGAACAGACCAGATATCATCGTTAAAGATTCAGTGAATTCCACCTGCAAACTTATTGATATGACTGTTCCATCAGATAGAAACATCGCACTAAAGGAAACTGAAAAAAAAATGCAAGTACAAAGACCTAGAACTAGAAATACAGAGAATGTGGCATATGAAAACCGTAGTGATCCCTGTGGTTGTTGGTGCGCTTGGTGCAGTGAAGAAGGGTATGGTAGAAAACATCAAGAAAGTATCAGAGAGAGCTAGTATAACAGAGATTCAAAAGATCTGCATGCTGGGATCTGCACGAATCCTTAGAAAGGTGCTCAGTGTATGAACAGAATGATTGACTTGAGTGACTGACGCTCTAGGTGCATGGTTTGCGCCCGGCTGATGCGCAAAAAGAACACCAGCAAAGACTGTGATAATAGAGAATATAATAATAATAATGTTGAGAGAGAAAATTAATCGCAATTACACTAGTATATCTCATATAATAATATTAATAACATTTAAAGGAATTAGATTAACGCTTCATTAAATTGGCGCGCATTTCGAAAGTCCGCCTTAATTTAAGTCGCGTTAATTTTTATAAACGTTAATTTCCGAGCCGTTAATTCAGTGGAGTGTTAATTTCCGCGACCTTAATTTCCATTATTTTGGCTCCAAATTCTCGATACACTTCTGAAATTTTTGACACCTAAGAAAGAAGAGTATTTATTTCAGTGGAATTCCGCCAGTAACGGTGCTAGTGAAACTACGAAGAACCCTCCACGTGGCCAGATTTCTTCGCACGGACCCTCTTCGTACAAAAAGGGAAAGTACCACGAACAAAGTTTCCATTTCGAATTATATATACCTCTACTTTTCTTTGTGTTGTCTCTGCCAACACGTTTTCTTTGTTTGTTTCTTATAATAAGCTAATACAATAATGATAACAAAAATAATAATGATAGTAATAATATTGATAATTTTTTCAAATTTTAATAATCTTTTATTGATAAGAAAGCTAAGTGACCATTATGTTTTTGACGGGGGGAGGGGGGTGAAAAATTTTGAAATAAATTGTTTGCAGAGGCTGTAAACACTGAAATAAATTGTATGCAAGTAAAGAAACAGTATTTGCAGGAAGACAGAGACACAAAACCATGTTTTTGTAGCCGGAGCCGCAAATATAAAAAAAATGTTTCCATGTGAAAATTTTTCAACCCTCCTGGCTCCACGTCCAAAAAATAATGGTCCGTCCCTAACTATAAAATCCTATTTACAATTAATTTCTCTTAAAAAATATCAGCCAAAGCAGTACATTTACATTTCCTTTCGCTTAAGAAACAATTCATTTCGATTTTTAATATAATAATGATAATAGCCGAATAATAATGTGAATATAATAATAATAATAATAATAATAATAATAATAATAATAATAATACTAATAATAATAATCAAGAGTAACAATAATAATACATTGGTGGTATGTTCGCTCCTGTACCAATGTTATGTATCAATGCAGCATTGATCCAGCCATTTGTTAATAGAGCATTAATGCCTGTATTAATCAACGTATTTTTTTTCCCGCTTACCTTAATTCGTACGCGTAAATAGGCCTTTAACAATTGTAGCAACTTGCCTTCGTAACACTCATTGAACGGTCCCAGGGAGTACCCAGGAAGACAGAGACACTGTCCATGATGACAAAAGCATTTTCCCACAGCTTACACCGCACTTTCTGCAAGAGATCAGAGGTTTAAACAGAGTTTGAATATCACCATACGCCGCAGCACACAAGTAGAAAGTCTAAACCCCGTCATCTTCTCGTTCAGTTAGTGAATAATATGCCGTTTTCTTTATAGTTACCTTAAATAGCGATTTAGGTTCAACGAACTCTGCTCATCGGAGCTTAACTACATAATAGAAATGATATTCATTTTTTCCGACTACAGACTACAGTCGAGCTTCCAGGTGCGACCACCTCTCTCAAGCGACCACAGATGCAAAAGCACAATGAATATCGCTTTGAAGCTTACCTTTAACGTTTTCAGTGTTTCTTTAACGTTCTAAGTGCATTTCAGGCCTCCGAGGCACTGCTGTTTAATGCCTTTTTTTGAGCGACAGGTTTACACCCAATAAAAGCATTAAACAGTGTCTCGGAGGTCTGAAATGCAGTTGGAACACAAAGAAACATAATAAAAAGCGTGGTGGTGGACTCTTTAACAATTATGCCACGAGTGCGAGTTGGATATGATATGGTAGGGCCAACGAGGCGCGTAGTGCAGAGTTGGCTATAATTATCTCATATCCAACAAGCACGCGCGATTTTGAGAGTAGACGCGTACAGTTACCAAATTTGGAGAGCATGATATAATTGCTCATATACCACGATGGCAATAGAAAACAATATACTGTCCTAAATGGTATAGCATCAGATCTTAACACTGTTAAGTCTGGAATACCGCAGGGTTCCGTTCTAGGACCGACCTTATTTTCTCTTTACACAAGTGATTTACCTGAAGCCATAACCACTGCGACAACCTACATGTATGCTGATGATACTACCCTATATTGCAATGGCGATTCTATCGACGCAGTAATTTCTGAACTTAACAAAGCTTTGGAAGAGCTTCTATACTGGTGCCAAACAAACTCCCTTGTGCCTCATCCAAAGAAATGCGAAGCAATGATCCTCCATCGAGGAAGATTCACTGGCCCATTGAAAGAATTAACGTTGGCCCAGCACACCATCAAATGGGTTACACACTCTCGTCTATTAGGCGTATTGATAGATGATCAACTAAACTGGTCTAAACATGTTAGTGTTGTTAAAAAAGGCTTTGTTGATAAGTTAAACTTGTTAAAACGTAGCAAATTTCTTCCAAAGAATAGGTCATTAGACTTGTATTTTAGGGTTATTATGCCGTCGATCGTATATGGTATATCAGTATGGGGAGGCCTCACAAATAAGGAAGGTTTTAAGGCATTAGAAGCACTGCATTGTAGAGCTGCGAGAATTATCTTTGAGCTACCTTGGGAGATATCTAATGCAGATGTTATGAAAAAGGCTAATTGGTCTTCTTTAGCCTTTATGTATAAAATTAGCTTAGCTAAGCTTATGTATAAAATCCACAATAACCTGACTCCAGACGCTATGTCAGTTATTATTAAGAACAATGATAACATCAAGCGATATCAACTTAGGAAGAAACTGAAAATTGATGTCCCTCGTTTTAACATCAACTACATGAGGAACTCTGTAGCTCGTAGAGGAGCAATAGTTTGGAACACGTTGGTTCCTCAACTCAATGAAGATATAGACAATGTTAAGAAATATGCGATTATGGCAAGACGGTCAAAGGCTCTGCTACACCTAGATTTCGACTGTATCTCCCCTCAAACATTAACCAGAAGGGAGGAAGATTTTAAGTATAATTAGTGTTAATAATTAGTCGATACTAGAGTACCACCTTGTACTTTAGAATTTTAAGCTTTTATCGTTTTAGACTTGTAAGTAGTAAGTAGCTATATGATTTTAGCTGGTGTATATCCTATTTATTTTCTAATTCATTAGTTATCTTATTTAATTATTTAGACACGACCCCACAAGCGAAGCGTCGCTTTAATACTTATAGTGTATAAATAAAGATTATTGATTGATTATTGATTGATTGATGGCTAAGCCAATCAGAGCTCTAGAATTGCATTATGCAATGATTCTGTTTCTAATAATAATAATAATAATAATAGTAATAATAATGATAATAATAATATATATATATACCAAAATTTCTTTATCAGTTATAGTTATATTATATTGTATTGTCTGTTCTCTCTCTGTGGCTGTCAGGAGCCTATGGCGCCTCCTGTTCAGATTACTGAACCTTTCTGCAGCCATTGTTGAGCGGAGTAGCCTGTGTACAGACGCCCCCCCCCTCCCCTCGGAAAAAAATCGGGGAGAGAGTGAGTCTCATAGAGACTTTTGTTCCTGGCCCATCGTAGTTTGATCAAAAATAAAACACAAACTGCGGTGATAAACATTGCGAGTTTTCGCATTTTTATAAACTTCAGTGCCGGATAAGACTTTAAGATAAGGGGGAAGCCCGGTCATCCAGACCCTTAGATAAGGGAGGGGGGCGGGGGCGGTCTCCCAAAAAATTCTTTTTGGCCCTTTGGGTCTCAGTTTGGTCTAAAAATAAGGGGGGGCCCTCCCCTGGATCCACCACTGGACTTGATGATTAGTATGCCATTCAACATATAATTTCAAAAGTGATCTAAAGTGACCGTTGAAGACAATGCCGAGACTATATATACAAAATATTTTACAAGGGGCACTGGAAATAAGATTAAGAATTAAAAATTCTTAACAGTAATGAATACAAAAGCAAAACAGCTAAGAAAGCATCAGCTTTTCACTGCTGATGTTGACATTAAAAGCTGGCTTAAGGTTTTGTATAAACAATGTTGGCTTTATCTTACAATGATAATCTGTTTTGCCAGATGCTGAAATTTCCAAATGATCCCACTTAATTTTATGTGAAATGGTACCCGCCATGCAGGGTGGCAGTGACATGGTCAGCAATAGCTGAGGATTGATCATGTTTTGGTCGATTTGGTTAAGTGTTGTGTTGTGTCTTTTGTCTGTCATTCGTAAACAATGGCTAATTAAAACAGTGTAACTACTCTGTCGTCCAATCAGCGCTTGTGACCGGATTTTAATTCCGGACAGATTTTACGTCATCAGTATGGAATTTCTGTCGCTGAGCGCTGACGTTCCTCCTCTCGAAACGTCTCCAGCGGTCTGGAGCGAGGAGAAACGGCTGTTTTCGCAGGCTATGAGCGGAGCCATGTTTTCAATTGAAGCGCTGAAAAGGATCTTCCTCCTGCTGCGCCTGACTGCACATAACCTCTCCCTTGGAATCTGTTTTTGACTCGCACCAGCTCTTTGTCAGTTCAACGTCCAAATCGTTCGCACTGCTAAATACGCCTTCTTTGCAGCCTATTTTTCTTCTCGCTTTTTAATTTACGGGTGTCTGTAAAACCAACCAGGAACAGGCCCGGAACAAGCCGAAACACCTCTCTGACGGGCCGGACCCCCCGGAACACCTTAATTACAAAAATTAGGCAAACAAATTACAAAAAGAAACCCTACAAAATTATCAATGAATCAAAAAATATCTTTGATCTGTAACTGAAAAAAGGAGATTGACTTCTGAAGATTTTAAGAAAGTAGTCCGTTGCTTTTATACGAATACTTACCAGCCTTTTTGTCTGAAATATAGCTGAAAGAGCCGCTACTTAAGTCTAGAAAAAAAGGAAAACAAAAAGAAAAATAAAATATCTTCTAAATAAATATCTGGCCAATTTGAAATCTACCGTGTTCGAGGAGTATAAATTATAAAATTCACTTGTCTTGCTTTCTTTTACTCTGATATTTTGTCTTTGATTTAAAAAAATATATATCCTAGGTCTTAGAGTTTCATTTTGATTTTCCAGCTGTTTGTTTCTTTTTCTTTCGAGCGGTAGATTATACGTATTGCATCCCGGATCATTCTTTGTTCTGTAAGTGTTTCTTGGAAGGGGGCACACCCTTATTTGGCCTTGACGGTAAATTGCCCCTGAGCAGGGCATGGTTTTCATTTCCATGGTTTTCAGGGCTTAAACCGGAATCCTTCACAAGAATGTGAAGGTTGGATATAAGCTGTCAACATTTGTGGTACCTACAACTTTTTTCACCAAAAAATCCAATTCCACGATGCTAATTTGTAAAATTAGTTCGTTCTGTGTACGAAACGAACCGAATCATACAGGGTCCAAATATATGGCATCACTTTTCTTCTCACGGGGTTTTTAAAAGGCTTAGGCGGCTCAAAGGTGTGTTCGGAGCATTTGAATGATTGGCAATATCTCTCGCTAGGAGACCTAGAACAAAATAAATTTTTTCCCAAAGGTAAATCTTGAGGTTTTTTTGTGCCTTAACGTTAAATTATGGCCACGTGACATGTCAAGTGACCAAAATTGAAAATGAAGGAAATTGGTGAATTGGTGGCTAATTTACTTTATTTAGATAAACAAATTGGCATTTCTGAAAGAGGATAAACATACCTAACTTTCTACGTTTGAAATGAATGTACGCGAAGTTTAAAATTAAAGTTTTGAATAATTCAAGATTAAATTTGGGAATTTAAAATGGTGTTTTCCTTCATAATTTTTTATTGAAGTGCATGGACGGTCACTCAACTATATTTAAGAGAAAAAGGCTGGTAAGTATTCGTATGAAAGCAGCGGACTACTTTCTTAAAATCTTCAGAAGTCGTTAAGTGGCGTGGATTCATTAATCTGCCCTAATATCCGTTTTCCAGTTACAGATGAAGGATATTTATTGATTCCTTGATAATTTTTCAGGTTTTTTTTGGTTTTGTAATTTTTTTTTGTAATTAAGGTGTTCCGGGAGGTCCGACCCGTCAGGGGGGTGTTCTTGGGTGTCTTGAGGGTGTTCCGGGGTGTTCCGGACCTGCTCCTGGTTCTACAGACACCCTTAATTTACTGTGACATACTGCCCTATAAGAATTTGCATAATTACAGGAAAAAAAAGAGTCTTTATAATTTTAACCGGAAATCGACTCCTCTAGTCATAGCACTCTCCTCTGACCAGGAAATTTATTGACTTATGTCTCCATTTAACCTGTTTATTTATTTGATTATTATTGTTTTTATTCCTTTTTTTTCAAATCAATAGGCTCTTAGCATGACTTGATCATGTGATCAACTTTCGGTAAATACGAAAACAGTTCACTTTTGAAAAATCTAAATTTTCAGCCGTACATCTCAAAAGTAGCGATCGCAAAGGCCGCCGAAAGTTGGAAGCATTTGTATGAGAAAAACAACTTTTGCCATCCAGTCACGCTTGCATGGCTCTCCATACAAATCCTTGTAATTTCGAAATTTTCAAAAACTGTCATGAAATATTTCCTTAAGCATTACAGGTTTCAAATCTCCTTTGAATTCATAACAGACAATTTGAGCCGTTAAATGTGTAAGAAAAAGATCACTCGACATGCAGTTTAAAAATTTTAGAATTTACACGAATTTGTATGGAAAACCATAAAGCGTGACTGGGTGGCAAAAGTTGTTTTTCTCTTACAAATCCTTCTAACTTTCGACGGGTGTTGCAATCGCTACTTTGGAGATATAGGGCTGAAAATCAGTCTCATGTTACCTAATTTTAATATGCTCTTTCAGCTTGTGCTAACAACATTTTTCAAAAGCGAACTGTTTTCGTGTTTTACCGAAAGTTGGTCACGTGATCAAGTCATGCAAAGAGCCTATTACTTGGATCCCATATTCCGTTTATTCCGTTTCCCTTTGCCAATTTACAGTTCTACCACGCGAAACCGGTTTCAACAGGTTTCAACCGCCATGTACGTACATGTAACGTACATGTGACTTCAAGCTCGATAGTGTGCCGAACAAACCCTTCATGCTACACGCCTGTACATATTAGTAGGCTGGAACAGTAGTTTATGCTCTGTAATCCCTTAATGTCAGAAGAGAAGCTGTGAAGGACATTGAGGTCGACAGGTGATCATGGCGTTTGCAAGTAAGTAATCGTATTACAGAGTGG
The DNA here is from genome assembly GCF_958299795.1 of Porites lutea. Taxonomy (NCBI): domain Eukaryota; kingdom Metazoa; phylum Cnidaria; class Anthozoa; order Scleractinia; family Poritidae; genus Porites; species Porites lutea. Next base: position 8,544,079 of record NC_133201.1, read on the forward strand.
AAATTACATGGCCGCGCAGAGATACGAAATTTCTCTAAGTTCGAGTGAGCTCTTCACGGATTACTCGTGAGTAAAACGAGTAAAATTTTGTCAACACGAGAAGAGAAATTTCGTATCTCTATGGCAAGCCGATTGTAGCGTTATTCAAAACCTGAATCCAATGAAATTCAATTTCAATTCAATATCAATTCAGTGAAGTTCAATTTCAATCTAATGAAATTCAATGTCACTTCAGTGAAAATAAATTCAGTTTATAATTAATTCTGAATTCAATGTCAGTTCATTCAATTCGATGTCAATTCAATGAAATGCAATGTCAACTCAAAGAAGTTCAATTGCAATTCATGTCAATTCAATGAAATTCAAATTCGATTCAATTTCAATTCAATGTCAATTCATTTTCAATATTCAACTTCAATTCAATGAATTTCAATGTCATTTCAATCAATTAAGTGCAAAGCGTCATGCCATATAGGGGAATCACGCTCTTCCAGCTCTTCTCGCCATTTGCAGGTAAAATGGAGAAGCAACTTGGAAGTCTTACTGCTTTCCTGGGTGAATGCAGTAGAATAGTTTCCCAGGTCTTGGATAGTAGTGATTCAAGCTCAAATGGCAATGTGACACAGGTTTTACCAGCAAATAGCAGGAGAACAGCCAGCAATGTTTCAAGTGCAGTCGAACGAGCTCGATCTATACTTGAACATAGTAGAAACAGAGGGCTGTGTTCTCGCTTAAATCAAAGTGAACGACTCCCAGACATTCCAACCCTCCCAATTTGATTGAGAGTCTTCCTATTTGTCGTGTTGCCTCCCGCTCTTCCCATTGTTATCAGATCCTCCCGAGTTATCCTGAAATTCTAAAAACAAGGAAAAAAATGGCTAATCTTTAGTAAAATTTTGGGATCTGGGGGTAAAACATTTCATGTTACATTTTGATGAGAATAAAGACCTTGTAGAATAACTCAGAAATGATGCTAAAATGCAGAAAAAGGCACTTGAGAGAAACTAAATTTGAAAAATTTCCTGGGGGCATGCCCCCAAGACCCCCAGGGCTAGAGGCTTGTGCTTTCGGCGCTTGCATCAGCTCTTTTGAGGCTAACAAAAACTCCCCTTTTTTTTCCTCAGAAGGGGTTGGAATGCCTGGACTCTGAGCATCCTCCTCTTCTCCAAGTCTTGGTAGTAACCGAGGAAATTGATAAAGCAAAAGAACCTCGCAATCAAAACCATTTGAGATTCGCTCTCCTCTACAAAGCAAGAACATAGCCCTCTGTGTCTACTACGTTGAAGCATAGATCAAGCTCATTCTCGAGACTGCACTTGAAACATTGCTGGCTGTTCTCCTGCTATTTGCTGGTAAACCCGTGTCATGTTGCCATTTGAACTTGAATCACTACTATCCAAGACCTGGGAAACTATTCTAGAGCATTCACCTAAGAAAGCGGCAAGACTTCGAAGCTGCTTCTCCATTTTACCTGCAAATGGCGAGAAGAGCTGGAAGAGCGTGATTTCCGTATGTAAGATCTACGATGCTTTGTAAGAACCTTGATGCTTTGCAGTTAATTGATTGAGACGACATTGAAATTCATTGAACTGACATTGAATTTCATTGAATTGAAATTGAACTTCATTGAATTGACATTGAATTTGTCTTATCTTTTATATATCATGTTATTCAATATTTATTATATTTTTATGTTGTGTCCCCAATTAGTGTCAGCTAAATACATCGTCACATGAATAAAGTTCATCATCATCATCATCATCATCATCATCATCATCATCATCATTCAATTGACCTGGAATTTCATTGTCAAATTGAAATTGAATTGATACTGAATTCCATTGAATTAAAATTGAACTTTATTGATTATTAAGTTCGCGATTCCAATCTACTTTTTCAAAAACAAAGAAAAGAGGGACTTTACTCTCTATCTGGGCTAATGCAGATGTCAAGAGTTAAAAAATAGACATGGACAGACATACATGTAAACATACTTTATCTGTGAACGCTGGTTGGAGTAGGCAGCCAGAGGCTGATGGGGACCTGCCTCCTAACAATAAAAAAGTTGTCAAAAAAAAATCGTTGTCATATCCGCACTTGATCCTCGCAGAAACCCAAGATGCGAAAATTGTTCCATCCAACAAAATCCTTTTACGAGTCTTCCGCCTAGACTGAAGCTTCGCTGAGTTTTTGGCGAAGATTTTCTTGTGGCCACTTCCTGACCTGCAGCCGCTATGAGAGGACATTTTGTTACCTTCAAACAGTTGACCTCAAATAAGCCTTTGATCAGAGTACAGACTGTAATTGAAACAACATCACAGTGGAACCTTCTAAAAGGACTGTACAATAGTAATGGAAGTATAACTCTGCAAACTGTTAATGGATGGCTGAGATAAATAACAATAAACTCTTGATATTGAATCACCTGCAGAACTTGAAAAAGTTGGTGAACGTTTTCAAGATGTAACGCTTCGTCGCGCACATGCGCAGTGTGTGACATAGCCCCTTTAATGTAACTTAGAAGATCTTGAAGCAAGCCGAGCCTTTTGATCCCACTTCAAATCGCTGTAATTTGTGCCTGTGGGAAAAAAATTTTATCATTTGCAGACTCTATCTGGTGAGCTTGTAACTTCCTGCAGGCATGCGCTCAAATTCTTCTTAGCAGCTTTACATCTTCTGTTGTCACGCAATAGTTTATGATGCAAATTCTGTGTACGCATTTGTTGTCTTCGCGTATGTTGTGATGAACTCTTTATTGGCATTTTTTTTATCAAAACTAAGTAGTAAAAGTAAAAGTATACAGAGAACTGTCAAACATAGCAAGGGACAGGGAAGCCCTTCAATTTGATGTCGATCAGTTACTTATCCTGGGCATCTAAATGGCAACTACTCTTTAATCCTGATAAATGTGAAGTTTTACGTAATCGCAGAAACGAGACTTCTCCCTCCCTGCATACTCATTGAGTACGAGCCTTAAAAGTGTAAAGTGCATAAAGGATTTGGGCATTATGGTTTCTTTGGATTTATCCTGGAGTGAACATGTTAACATGACTGTTAATAAAGCCAACAAATTATTGGGTTTGGTTCACAGAACAGTGGGCTCGTTGAATCCCGACCACGCGTTCTCTACGTTATACAAATCTGTCGTATACCCGGTTCTTGAACATGGTGCTCCGGCCTGGATCCCATATTTGGTTGAAGATGTGCTAGCATTAGAAAGAGTTCAGCAAAGAGCCAGTCTCGACTTGCTCTCAGGCAAAAACGTGATGAGATGGAATTATTACGAAGATCGTTCTATCTACAATCCCGTCTATTCCAGATAGTACTGTTACAGGTGCATTGAAGCCTTTTTTCTGTCCCATAAACCTAGATTGAACTTAGCAATAATTTAGAGTTTGTTTATTTTTTTAATAAAAATTTAGAAGGAAACAATTTAATGATGGCTATTGTGGAATAATTATGTCAAAGCCAGCTACACATACTTGGGTGTCTTGAAAATAAAGAGCCCAAAGACTCCCAAAACTTGAAAACAAAGACCCCCCACTCTTTTTTACATATTTTTTTTATGCGAGGGGGAGGGGAGGCCTCTCTTGTACAATAATCGGAAAATTTTAAATTAAAAGTTTAAGTCTTCTGTACTCAGGCGCTCTCTTTTGTTTTTGTCACTTCCCTGCAAAATTGTCTTTTTGGGATGGCGGAGTTTGTTGTTATCGAGGGGGGTGGGGATGTGGGGTGGGTGGGGGATAGGAAATTGAAAATAGACTTAAATATTGAGTAATACTACATCATGTGCGTGGAAATTGTCGAACCACGTTCAGATTTTTTTCAGGCCTTCCTTTTTCTTCCCCTTTCCCCTCAGAAAAGCCTGATACTCAAGCTAAATCTAAACTAGCTATCCAATCCATTTACAGTATGTGAAATAAACACCTCATAAATTGTTGCTAGCTTTAATCCAGCTGAGTTGAAGGATGCAAGAGTAACACCTATTTTTTAAATCAAGAGCAAGGATCGATGTGAATAATTACTGACCAATCTCAGTTCTTCCGCTGGTGTCAAAGATTATGGAGCGAGCTATATTCAAGTACAATTCTTGGCTTTTTTAAGAGAACTCGACTTATTGTCAGACTACCAATCAGGTTTTCGAAAGAACACGGTTCGCATGGGCCTTGAAAAGTCCTTGAAAAAGCATCACTCCCTTGAAAAGTCCTTCATTAAAAAAGTGTTTTGCACAAAGGAAACATTTGAAAGCACAGCAATATGTAAATTTTCTTAGTGATCGTGAAAGTGTGTTTTCATATAATTTTGGTGTTCCTGCCATAGTTCATGTGGCGTTAATCGAAATACCCATGTAGGAACCATACCTTTTTGGTCCTCGAAAAGTCCTTGAAAAGTACTTGATTTTTTTCCCCCAAATTCTGTATGAACCATGAAGAAGCATTCTACTGAAACTGCAGCAGTTTACCTCACTGATAATTTATATTTTGGAAAATATGGATAGGCAAATGATTACAGGAGCTGTGTTTATTAACTTGAAAAAAGCTTTTGACTTGGTCGACCGTGAATGTCTGCTTTTTAAGCTAGAACACTACGGAGGTATCTCAGTTGATATATCGTGTTGGTAGATATATCAACCAAAAGATATCGCTTGCATGTTGGCCGACAAATCAATCCGACAACGTCGATGTCAATTAAAATGTCTCTGAAAAATAGACTGCGCATCCTTTTAAGCTTTTTCGCGATTATCCTAATTTGCCATGTTAGTTCAAAAAAGGGAATCTTGTTTGGTGCTGAAGATAGGTGACCGCGCCTGATTTCAGACAGAGATGGTTGAATTTATTGCCTTGCCAATCCACACTTTATTTGAAAGCCATTAGATCATTATTCTTGGCCAAAACAAACTCCACCGATTTAGTCTGTACACAGAGGCTGCAATTTATACAAAGAAGCCTCTGAGAAGCTGGGGGTAGAACAGGTATATCTGTGCTGCTCAGCAAACATTACTAACCCAGGGCCGATATATCGACTAAGATATCGGTAGTGTGTCAGGTGACATATCAACCGATATATTGGTCAAGTGTCGGCCAATTTATGTCAAGTGATGTATCGACTGAGGGGTGCACAAATTACACAAGATCTGGTTTTAGTAAGGTTTAATAGTCATTTAAGGCTGTTCTGGGCCCAACTAAGTATGTTTTCCAGTTCTTGGGGAGTTTGATCTTATGCCCTGCATTCCTGCATCCTGCATTCTATATGAACTAATGTGACTATTCATTATTTGTTTTAACAGTGGAGAAACTTATTCAGGATATGGATAGCGGTGACAGATACAAGCACCTTATCCACCTGGTACAAATTATGGAAAGTGAGAAGGTTATAAATTACAGGGAAATAACCTGTGGGCTGTTAAATAAGTTTGAAGAAAGTCGCGGTGTAAAGTTTACCGAAGAGGAGATAGGATGTCTGTGGCAACATATAATCGCAGGGCAACAACAGGAAGGTAACTCATCCCTTTTAGTTTTTATCTTCAATAATTTAGTGTGGCTAAAATAGCATCCTTGTAAAGGGTTGGCTGGTAGGACCCCATCTACAGGTGTATTGTAGATTGTCATCTTGTGACAGAATTTTTCAATGACCAGGTGTTTACACATTCTTAGCTGTAAGTTTACCTCTTTGTAAAAATACAGTATATATAACCAAATTTCTACAACTGTGTTAGATCACTATGTAAAGTCATGTAACTTGTGTCAGTTTGAAAGGTTAATTGAGTCGGCTCAACCATAGATTCTGGATTCTGGATTCTGGTGGGCACCTTTGATGATTAATCAGTGTAAATTATTTGTTATTATTATTATTTTCAGTATTATAATTATTGTTATTACACATTCATTGGGTCAATTCCACATGAGAAAAGAAAAAATGACCAGTTTTGAAATAAACTACTGGGGATTTTAAGTGCATAGCCAAACTGCATAAGGACTGAAGTTTCAAAAATCATCAGGGCGTAAATGCAGATCCACCATTCGATACTGAGGGGGGTACCCAAATTAAGCGACTACTAAAAGACTCATATTCCGGTAATAATGAATGCAATAATCTTTTAACCATAATTCAAACAACTGAGTTCAATGAAGATCAAAATTAATGTAATATGAAATGTTTAGTTCAACCATAGCTTTCCATTAAAAACCACAACTAACATTACCGCTCGGCTTATAGTCGAATAAATACGGTAACTTCCATTTTTTCAGAGAAACCAGTAACTGCCAAAAATTGACATGGACATTACGTAACATCCGTAATAATTCTGTGTACATTCTTGTGTAATGATTGTTTTCTTGTTTTTTTTTTGGGCTCCAACAGCAAGAAACCAGTAGAAAACTCAAATGAGGATGTGAAGAGTAAAATGGAGGTATGGTACTGGTACGGGGGGGTGGGGGGGGGGGTACTCCTTACGATGACCAATACAGGGAAGCTCCGCCCAAAAGGGGTACCTTTTTCAGGCTTCAGGCATATGAAAGGGGAGGGATATCACTAGTTGAAGTATACAAAAGGGTAGGGAAATCTGAATTTTATGGCTCAAAAAAGTCAAGAAAAGTAGATATATTTTGTTGATTGATTCCGATTTAAAAGACAATGCATTTATAGCAGTTTAAATAGACACAAAGTTCTAAACAAGTGAAAGGGGTACCATTTGTCAATAGAGGGTATATGAAAGGGGTTTGACTTTGGGGCAGAGCCTCCCTGTATAAATATTTGTTGAGTACCCCCTGCCCCCCCACCCCCAATAAAATAATTTAAAATAATTGCTTGCTTTTTGGGCAAGCTGTTGCTGAAGTTTGTCACCCCGAAGCAGTCTTGCAGGCTTGCCAACCCCCTATTTCAACAACCTTTATTTTGTCTCACTTAATGTTGCTTGGTGACAATAAATTAACTAGTAATTAAAACGTGCTAGCCCAAAGGGTCACTCCACTAGCCCAGGCTTTTGGACAGCACTTTTGTTTTCCCTCATCATGTTTTTTCTCACCCCATCATGTCTTTTCCCACAGTTTTCAAGTCATTGTAAAAACAATTCAGGGGCAAATCTTGCCAGAATTGAAGCAAAACTTTGTGTGGCTGAGTGTAAGGCTTATTCCTTGTGAGCAGGGGCCTCATTGAAAGGCCCTTGCTAGCCAGGAATGAGCCTTTCTTGTCAGCTGGCAGTAGTATCACCTTTAATTATAATACTGGATGTACATGTGTTCTCTTTTTCTTTGCCCACTGAACCGCATAGTATTTTCTATTTGCATCTGTAAACCCCTGCTACTCCCCCAACTGAAAATACTACTCCTTTCCATATTGTCCTTATTTGTTTTCACTAGAAGCTTTCCTTTTTACACGTGATTGAGCGTCTTAGGTATTATTTGTATACAATGGATGCTATTAATTTTGTTAGAACAAAGGTCATGGTGGGATCCAGTCTGCACAACCACAAGAGGATCATAATATTCTCCTAACAGTGGCAAATGAGGCAGAGTTGATCAGACGCAAGTTGTTAGAAACGATGCCACCTGAAGAAATATGGGAGGAGACAAAAAGCCCAGTCAAGCTTACCACTGGGTCAATGTTGGGCGAAGGCAGATTCGGTAAAGTCTTTCAAGGAACAGCCCAGGTGGCCATGAAGTTCCCAAAAGAAAGGGGTCGATCAGATTTTATAAATGAAGTAAGATTTTTAAGTTGTTTGAAGCATCCAAACATTGTAGCCTCTCTAGGCACTTATTCTGGGACGCTTCTCATGGAGATGATGGATGAGAACCTCCATCATCATATAAAACGAAAAGGTGGCAGCCTAAGTATTGACTCCATAATGGACTTTGGATTAGATGTTGCAAAGGGCCTGGAGTATTTGCAGCAAATTGGCATTATTCACCTCGACATCAAATCTAGAAACATCTTAATCAATAATAATCCAGAAGTCGCCAAATTAAGCGACTTTGGATTGGCAAAAGTGTTAACACAACTAAACGTGACATCTGAAGTTCTCCATTATGATGGTCAGTTGTTTGACATGGATCCTATCTACCCTCAGTCGTTTAAGGTGAGCAAGAGCAGTCTTTTTGTTCATTGCTAATTTAAGTTTTTGCTTAGTGGTTTTGTCATAGGTTTACTTGAATTATATTTGCTTGCTTTCACACTTGATTGAAGTTGTAGTTAGGTATTAGAGGTAGCTTATGACCAACTTCCCAACAGACATTGAGGGATGCAAACGACTTCGTAAACGCTAAAAGCAATGCAAGAGAAAAACCTGACTGCTCTTAGGGTAGAGGAGAGCAAAAGTAAATAAACAAAACTAAACTTAATCACCATACAATTTACTTCCTCTCCTCACAATCAATATTTTCACTTAATGTTCATGTTTAATGCTGGTGGTAAAGAGCTTTATGGTCTTTTAGGTCAAGGATGCCGTTGTAACTTTAGCCTGGGACCCAGCTCCACAGTGGGGAAAGGGAAAAAGAATTTGTTGTTTCACCCCCTTTTTTCCTTTTTCCTCACTGTGGAGCCTGGTCCCAGACTATTATAAAAACATTTTAACTGTTCCTTTCTGTTTTACAGTTTTTTGTTAAGTAAAGTAAAGTAAAACTTAATATCCATAGGGTAGCCCAATCAGCTTTAAGGCTAGTCTCCATGTATTTACCCTTCTACTACTTATTTCAGACGGATATCTGGAACTTTGGATGGGTTCTCTTTGAAATGGCGGTATGTCGCCCTCCTGATTTTGTCAAATTGTCTCATCTGGTTAAGCAATCGAATGGAAGATTCCCAGACCTTGATGAGCTGGGGACAAATTACACCCGCGGGGTCGTTCCAGGCGGTCGCCGTAAAACATTCTTAAAGTATCCAGACCTGAACGAGCTGGTTACTAAGTGCATCGGGATCGTCCCAGGCAGTCGCCCTGAAATATCCCAAGTAATAAGCATCTTGAAGGAATATTTTAAAATGTCTCCATAAAAGTAAGTCCTCCAGTTTGTTATTGTCATAGTCTTTATTGCATTTCAAAGGACAAGAGCAAAATAATAAACTGGGCATGTAAGTAAAATGGCAAGGCCCAGGGACCAGGAACCCGGGGGGGGGGGGGGGGGGAATGTGTGTGTATATGTGTGTGGGTTTGTTTCGGACGGCTGGAGTAAGGATATTTTACAATTATTCTTTGAAATCGAGGTGAATAGTGGCTAAATATTGCAGCGAGATAAATATTCCTAAAGCCACTATTCACCGAGATTGAAAAGAAAAATTGTTTTAGTATATACAAACGAAGTGATCTAAACAAAATCAGAGAGGAAACCATTAAAAAGTACGATTTGATTGACGGATAAAATCACGCGAAAGTTTAAAAATATTTTTTTGCAGAATTTCCGTAGCCTCCTTGGCATATTTGTGACAAAACTAGCGCACGCATTCTGGAGCCGTTGAAAGCGTTTTACTTGATAAGCTGGTAATTGATTAAAACAATACCGGCACAATCTAGTTTTGAAAGAACAAGTCTCTCCAAGCCCCCGCTGTCGCTTTGCTCGCCGATCTGATTTTTTCGCGTTTGACTCCGTTTTTTGTTTTTTTCTCCCATTGCGGAGCCTGGTCCGAGGCTAGTTGTTTCCTCACATTGTAAGGAGCTAGAAAATTCAGCTTTCTCAATGCAGCGAAGGTCCCCAAGCATGATGCAAGAGTTTTGGTGATATGTTTAATGTTCACTCCATGTCATGTGTTTGCAAAATGCTCTCTTAACAGTTTAGTGGTTTGAGCGCCTTCCAGAGGCACTCCTTAACTCTCCTTGGCATTTGACCGGGAGCGAACGGTTGCTTTAGCTGTCGCTCGTAGACGTTTGCCTTGTTGATACTGTTAGCATCCATTTGGTCTTCGAGGCAATTAGCGCGTAGTTACAGTCTGAATAGAGTAGTTCTCAAGGGCGTGTTATAGCACAATTCAGTTCAGTGATACCTTCGTCCAATTCACAGAATTTCGAATGAAGATAGAGAGTTGTATCATCGGCATATTGAAAACAGGGGCATTGAAGATGTTTTTACATTATGATAATTACAATCTGTCGATGATGTTAGCGCGATAGGTTTCTGCTATACTTGGTTGAAACTTAGACTTCCTAAGATGATCTTTTATTGTTGGTAGTTAAAATGTGCTATATTATATTCTAGCTATTAATTTAACTGACTGTACCCCTTTTTTGTTGTCTTCTAACTAACTAGACGGACTTTTAACTGTTTTCTATAATTGCAATATCGTGTTTTTAATGTGGTTAATGTAAATCACTCTTCATAGGGTGAAAGAGAAGCCTTGCAGTGCCACAGAGCCAACTACCGCTTTGAAAATTAATCGCAAACATCAGGCTTGTGTAAGCATCAGATTGAAGTCCCCGCGAGGTCTGCCTTTGGCATATGACGATCTAGTACACTTGAAGTTCTCAAAGAGTTCTCAGAAGAGGCGCTCGGTGCTGTAGGATTTTATAGCTGGCGTGATTACCGAGTCTTAATGTCTAAAACGTTTTGTTAAGGTAAAACCATGGCGATAGGCCTTGTTCAAACAAGGTTGGTACAGAGTCTTGAATTCCTGAAAAAGTCTTGAAATTTGCCTAGTAATTTTCCAGACCTGGAAAAAGTCTGGAAAATGGAGATAAAGTCTGGAAAAGTGCTAAAAAGTCTTGATTTCTTTCAAGTTACAGCAAGTGCTTTATAAGTAGAATTGTTTTCTATTGGTCAAATCTTATTCTATCTCGCCTGTACGTTTGCAGCGCACCATGAAAAAAGCTTTGTTCCTGCGGTTTTTTTAAGTCTCTATTTATTGACTATTTGATCACCTTGAGTGTGGAAAAGGAAGCATTGTTTTGGAAAAAAAGTCTGGAAAAAGTCTTGAATTTTGGGTCCAAAAATCTGTACGAACCCTGTTCAAATTTAAATTTAAATGTTTGTTATTGCCCTTAATGTAGTTCATGTGACAACCTATTATAGGAAAGTGTCCAGAACTGTATAACAGTTGTGCCCGCGTGCACTCTCTAATTCCAAGAATCCCCGGAGATTATCACATGATCTACAACGAGAGAAACAGCTAAACCTAGTGAGTAAGGTTTATTTCAGAATAACCAGGATAATGCTCCAGTTTCGTTTTAGGATAGTGTAGTGTAGGTTAGAAACGGTGGTGCTTCGTCGTCTCGGTGGGAGCGCTTTTTTGTTTTTACCGTATCAACTCAAATAATGAAGAAGAATATTTTTGTGGTTCGTTTTAGGATAGTGTAGGTGTCATAATAAGGTTACTGAACAGAAGCCGTTTTTTGTATTTTTGCAAGGTTTATATTGTCTTGTATTTAAATTGTTTTTTTGTATAATTTGTATTTTTATAAAACTTTACATACGGTATCCCTTTATGTTTTCCAAAGCATTCCTTTTTACACCCATTTTTATAGTTTTCTACTCGAAAAATAACCATATCAAGGGAGAACTGTGTTATTGAGTGTTATAAAAACAAAATGCAAGTTCTTGTTATTACTTCGGCCAATTATAAGCGTGCTGATAATTAAATAAGCCAATCAGTTCTCGAGGGAAGTACGTCTAGCTGAGCTTAGCTGGCGCCTAGCGTACGGGACTTACGGGAGGGGTAGGTGGCAGTTTCCCAGATACATACCCCCCACAACCAATTCTAATCGATTAAAGAATAATTGGAATTAATTGGAAGTCCAAATTTATTGTCATATGTTTTATCAATTGCCCGGGTAATTGGTCATTTTCACGATGACGTCATATGACAAAAGTACCAGAATTTATTTTGTTTTCGCATTCTTGTTTTAATTTGTCAATCCTGCTGAGGTTTCAAGAAAAATGGCTGAAATTTGCACAAGAAAACAGCAGACTAACGGATTTGGTAGTTGAATGTATTAAAATGCTGCTATCGTGTAATTGTCTTATTGAAAATCACTGCATTAGGGGGTAAATTTGAATACAGCATGAAAGTTTTCCTGATAGTGTATCATTATTGTATAGTGTAAGTAGGTGGTATGATCGTGTGGGTCAGTGTAGTCCTGAAAAGGACTGATGTAGACAGTGACTGACATTTCGATAACGTGTGCAGTAGTCATCTTCAGAGTCAAAGAGAGTTTTCTTACGTCGGTCGATGGTATTAAATGTTCGTTATTGAACTGATTGGTCAATTAAGTCGTGATGTCATTAATATTTGTTGTCTTTCAGTTAAGCCGTGATGTTATTAGGTTTGAGGACTCTTAATATGATTTGTGCGTTTGATGTGTTTAATACCATCAACTTACGCGATGCAACTCACTTTGATTCTGAAGATGACTACCGCACAGGTTGTCGAAACGTCAGTCACTGTCAGCAACAGTCTTATTCAGGACTACGCTCTTCCGGACGATTATGCTCCGCGTACTTAGAAATTATGAAATGACTCGTGAGTTTAAACCATTCACTGTTGTACAGTGTAGTAAGTATGTATATACTCGTGGATCAACCAATTAGACGAAATACCGTACATGATCTAATAGACACCCTCTCTCAAATTAACGCCTCTTACGCTGTTGTGTTTTTACCAGATTCCTCTCTCCAACAAACGCCCCCTGTCTCACAGACACCCCTCTCGACAATTGCTCCAAATGCTAAAAATTGATAGCGAAACAGAGCAAAATCACCCAAGTTATTCAGTTTCTCGCTTGATTTAAAGTTTACGCATTACCTCTTGTTCAATGGATGGACTGGATAGTCTGTTATTTGTTAACTGTGGTGATATGTTTGCCGAAAGCATCTGAGTTTTCTGAAGTTTGTAATAGTTATCAAAATAACCGACTCTCTCTCTTTGGAACGCCTACTATGTATTCAAACGCCACCGCTGGGGCTCCTAAAATTAAATAAACGCCCCGGGAGAGTCTATTAGATCATTTATGGTACCCGTCTTAGACGGATTCGTCTCTAATTCTATATATTCGTCATTAAGACGAAGGAGTCTATTGCGTTTATTTATAAAGTTGCTGATGCGTAGCATCGAAATTAAGATTTTACTTTATACAATGTATAAAAGTTCGGTTTTGTACTCCATGGCCCAGTGTTTGGAAGGCCGACTATCGCCAACCTTGGGTCAAATTTTAATCCGCGTTGCCGTTTGTTTGTTTATTTGTTTACTTTTTTTAGCAAATATAAAATTGGAGGCAAAGAAAATTGACAGGAATTTGCTTTGTAAGCATTGAACGTATCCACCGTAGTGGAGAAAACTATCTGATTTAACAGTTTACGTATGTCAGGTTAGTCAATAGATATTTTAAGTCAGTTTGTGTCAACATAGTTTTTGTGCACTAGGTGTAGAAAATAAATGGTATATTATACTAAATTTTAACACTCACATATCTGAGGCTAATTTGGATGGACCATTCTTAAATCAAAGCATAAAAATATTAGATAATTTTAGGTGTTCATATAGTCATAGCTATTTTTTATATAAGATTTCTAAATAAAAGGAAATTATTTACTTTAGTTTGGAGCATCTTGTGTTTTATTGGACTTTTATTCTAACTATCCAACTTTCTGCCAATGTTTCACTACTAATTCAGTTTCTTAGTTGCCTTCCAAAACATTTCATTGGAGAGCTTTAAGTAAGCAACCGGGAATGCGACGGCTGCAAGAACTTCAGTTAAAAAAAACGAGTTCGCGCTTTTACAACTTTTATCATTGTCACTCCATCTCTTTCAATTTGCAATTGTTGTCGCATTATTGCAAAACTAAAACTATCAAAGGTAATGTTTTTCACTGATAACATTTTTATTTAGGGAAGGCTTTAAATCCCATATCAATAGTCTCCTGTATCGTACAATGGGTGTCCAACCGTTCTCTTGCCAAAAAAATAAAATGATCCGATTTTAAGTCGTGACCAGGTACTGAAAAAAATAATGATGATGATGATGATGATGATGGTGGTGGTGGTCGTGGTGGTGGTGGTGGTGGTGATGGTGATGATGATGATGATGATGGTGATAATGGTGATGATGATGCTCCACGGCAAATACCCACAGCTGGTGAAACAGGCTGACGTGGACCACGACAAGACCCAGAGATGGCTAAAAAGAGCTGGCCTCAAGGCAGAAACTGAGGGATCAATCATCGCTGCCCAAGATCAAAGCCTTCCAACACGCTGGTACCACCACAACATGCTCAAGAAGCCTTATGTGGACCCAAAATGCAGACTGTGCGGCCGTTTCGGAGAGACCATTGACCATCTGGTCTCTGGCTGCCCTGAACTGGCTAAAATTTAATACATACACCGCCACAACAAGGCAACTGCGCACATGCACTGGAAGATTTGCAAAGAGTTTGGTATTGAGGTGAAGGAACGATGGTATGAGCATGAACCCAAGGCTGTCACTGAGAATGACAGCGTCACCTTTCTGTGGGACATGTCCATCCCCACTGACAGGACCATCGCAGCTAAAAGGCCGGACACCCGGCTAAAGAACAAGAAGGACAAAACCTTCCTTCTCATAGACATGACTATAACTCTCGACACCTCGACTAGGACAAAAAAATCCTAAAATACATGCCTTGTTTGGGACAACCCTGGAGGACAAAGGACAAAATGCAAGCCGTTTTTGTTTTAAAGCCATTTTAATATTGGCGACTGTAGTAGAGCAAATTCACGTAAAAGTCATTGCTTTGTAGACTTCGACTACGAACAAAATTCATCAATCAAATCCGATCAATCCGTGCAGGCAATACCCTGTTGACAGACTCACACGGAATTGTATACCCTGTTTAGGACAGACTCACACCAGATTATACACCCTGTTTAGGACAGAGAGGTCAAAAACCATACCCTGCCCAGCAGCATATCCCCGTATAGGCTATATAATGAAGTACCCCCCGGGGGAGGGTGTGTAGTATCAAGCAATCACGTGCAGCAGACATTATAGGGCTTGAAGATGTGAGCAGTAGGTTTCGAACTTCCAGTGAGTAGATTCATCGCTATGGAATATAATCAGCAGTGGAAATTTAATTCGTTCAATGAATTATAAGGGAATCCGGATTCCGCAATCCGAGAAATTTTTGCTTGTGGAATCCCGGATTGGGAACTTTTTCTTGAGGATTCCAGAATCCTGGGCTTT
The DNA here is from genome assembly GCF_958299795.1 of Porites lutea. Taxonomy (NCBI): domain Eukaryota; kingdom Metazoa; phylum Cnidaria; class Anthozoa; order Scleractinia; family Poritidae; genus Porites; species Porites lutea. Next base: position 8,559,212 of record NC_133201.1, read on the forward strand.
GGAATCCGGAATACAGCTCAAGGAATCCAAAATCATACTTCTAAAGATTAGCATCGGGAATCCAAGTTCCACTGCGCGGAGTCCAGAATCCAAGACGGTCTTGGATTCCCTTACGTGGGGCGGTTTAATGGTTCCATTGAATCATTTTTGTCTGCGGTGGTTTATTGTGTCGCGATTTGAAAAAAAAATGTGATGTAAATCAAAACCACGAAATTTTCAATTCCTTTACTTCTAGGCAGGGTGGGAACATAACGCGTTTGGAAGTCCTACAAAATTTGCAATAAGCTTCGAACAGTATTTACATTAGTATTGAACCAAATCAATACATTGAATGCCCGAGAAATCTGCTCATTCAAATGAAGTCTGCTTTTGGATGCGAACTTATTATATGTATGATTTTTTTTTAAATAAAAGCGCTCTTGCTAAATAATTTTGAATTGACAACCCCTATAATTATTTTTTCTTTTTGAAATCAGCTCTTCGATGGGAAATGACACAATAAAAAAAACGTCGTGAACTTGAGGAATCTGCTCTTAACTTATCTACAAGTCTAAAATATTACAGCTGAGAAACTGAAACACATTTTTATTTGTCAAGAAAACATGTTACGGGAAGGTTGAGTTACCATACAGGGTACCGGGTGCTACAATGATGCATGGCGAAAGGTAGCGAAAAATAGAGACACCATGTACCACAGGAACTCCAGTTATTTATTCGATATCTTTAGAAACGCCATTTCACATGATTTCATTTTGAAATATAAAAATCTGTTAGTAGTAGTTAATTGTTGATTGTCAAACAGGTATTTTCCCGGTTTTACGTGAAAGAGCCATTTTCTCGTTATGGACATTCAAACTTTTTACATTAGCCAGTGCTTCAGTTTTTTCGTAAACTTGAAAACAAGTGAATGCAATTTTTCTTTACAATAAATGTCGTAGCAATGAACAACGGCGTTTCATTATACTTGACAAGTATTATATTTAGTATCGCATCACAACTCCGAGGGACTTTTCTCAGCCAGTGTGCTTCAGTTTTAATTAATCTAAAGATTTGATCAGAAATTTTGCAACCGGAATTTTACTCATTGCATTGGAAGTAGAAGAAAGCTCAAAGAAAAGATTTACATCCGAACAATCCAGCCATGATGAGCATAAAGGGAGACTGAAGAGCCTTTCCTGATCCAAGTAATAAGAATGAATCTAGAAACGAAACCGGAAAGAACATTTATGAGATACATTGTCATTATTCACTTTGAAAGAGTCCATCATTTAAGTCACGTGATACAGTGATCTCACCTTTCGACTATTCCCATTTTAAATCCCTCCTTTCATTGGATAAAAACTACTTACTAATTTTCTTACTAAGAACCTCCTTTAATAAGACTATCTCGTTCATTAATATAGCCATGAAATTTTTATGACCCTTTTAGTTCATGTATATTTTGTTCTCATAAGACTTGGTAGTGTTTTCGAAGTTGCAGAAGGTTGTACGATATCTCTCAAGACCAACCGCTTGGGATATCTGTCACAAAAGCTAAAAGACGTTTTATCGTTTTATGATCCGGCTGGTAATATGAATTCAGCGCTTGAAAATGTTCCCCAAAGCAACGTATAATATCAAAATTGTCATCAAAGTTACTATAAAACTGTAATCGTAAGCGCAGTTTTTAAGATTATAGCAACTTGCCTTCGTAACACTCATTGAACGGTCCAAGGGAGTACCCAGGAAGGCAGAGACACTGTCCATGATGACAAAAAGCATTTTCTCCACAGCTTACACCGCACTTCTCTACAAGAGAGGTTTCAAAAGATTTAATAAACCATGCACTGCAGCAAGAATGAGGGAAGTATATTGAACACGACGAATCATATAGAGATTTGAGTTAGCAGTGTGTTTTACATAAGGCGTGTGAGTAATCAATGACAGTATACTCTCTTCGCTATTGAGGGATCATAGGCCACTCCCAATGAGAGTTTACAATAACAACAATTCAAGAACTTAACTTCAGTAATTACACTGACCCGCAAGTAGCAACTGCTAATCTAGGCTGGATAAACGAACAACTGAGGGTTAATTGTTAGTAAATATATTATTACATAAACACAGAGTGAAGGAGACATCAGACGTCAGATTTCGTTTTCCATTGCCCCTTTTTCGTAAAAGTGGGTCGGTCGGTCATGTCAGGACAAATCACGGGGGGGAGGGAGATTGGGTACAACTTACCTCACCTTCTTTGAAGACCATTACCGTGAATGCGGTTTTTATTCAAACTCCAGGAAAGGTTAAGTCTATACTAAATTAAGGCTTTCTACTATCATTTACAAATTTTTAGGGCCCTTTAACGTCTCACCTAAAGTATTTTTTGCTCTATGTGCGTACAATACGTGATTTGATGATTACCTGCACATGTGCCTTGAGCTGTTTTATAATAGCCCTCCTTACACCTGCAATCATATCCACCGAGTGTATTTTCGCAGTTTGACGCTGAGTCGCAGGTGTAAGTGTTCTCCAAACATTCATCAATATCTGAAATATAACAAGAAAATGCAAATGGAATTCATCCTATTACTTTAAAGTAATTACAGAATAAAGCGTCTAAGATGGAAGAGATACTTTCTCATCAGTACGTTTTATACAATTTGTAGATATTTTTGGCACGAAAGATTTTCGATTTTAAGCCCAGCCTTATGGTCTGAAATATTGGTAACAAAAGTCCTGAGTCTTAAGAGTTATGATATAAAATATGCAAACCCTAATCTGACTGGACTAGCTAGATTTTCTACTAGTCCTCAGCTGCGAAAAACCTTCTCTGGAACAACCTCGTCCCTAGGGCTTTTTACTAAAAAAATGGGAGGGGACCTGGGGACGAGGTTGTCACTGGAAGCCACTTATTGTTTTTTTCAAACAACATTTATGGTCTTAAACTAGAGTAGCAGATGCTTGCGTGCTCATGAAAGTTACCAACAAAAGCCTCTCAAAGTTGTTGTGTGAAAGAAAGTAAAATGGATAATTCCTCTGGCATAACCGCCGATCGAATTGGGCGTGGATTTTACAAGATATTTCAGCTAATAGTTATCCCTTACGGGGATGTAGCTTGATTTGAAAGAACACTCAAATATTAAGAAAAACCGAAGCACGTAGTACCTGGAAGCTTGATTGGTGTCAATGATTGATAATGTGTTCTAAAATAGAGTGATCATTCAATAAGAGGGATCTTAACTCAATTCGTTAATAGGGCATGGAAAAGTTTGGATTGAAAGACGAATTAGTAAGGTGTAATCAATAAAACATTTAATGTTATTATCACAGAAAATACCTTATTTCGTTACTCACCTGTGCAGTTTAACGTGTGATTTTTTGAGCGAAATCCCGCTTGACAGGCGCACGAATAAGAGCCATTGGTGTTGAAGCACAAAGTGTTAGGACCACATACATGCTCCCCGCACTCATCTATGTCTGCATTATACCGAGAAATATTTTTGAAAAAGAGGCCAACATGAGGAAAATTTATTTTTTTAAATAACATATTGATCTTTTTAGCTGACATGATATAAGAAAATAATCAGTAAAGGTAAGGTCAAACGAATTTCATTATACATTAACTCCTGAATTATTATAGGTTCATCATAATCTTGATATGATTCTTGATAGCGTACCTATCCTATAAGGGAACGACCTGAGGTATATTTTTGTACTAATACTAAGTATTACTTCTGAGTAACTGAAAGCAAAGATTAAGAATATCAGGTTTTGGACAAACGTTTTGCGTTTGGGTTGCACTATTAATTCCCTGTTTAACATTTCGCCGCCTCACTGTTCTCCTCTATAAGCTGAGAATTGCAAAGAATGGACTATGTTAGACCTAAATTTCGTATTCTAAAGATTCGGGAAATTTAACGTTTACTTGTTCTTTTTTGAAAGTAGTCATTCCAATTTGCATTTTCCCGTACTGAACACGGCGATTGGAAAAAAAAATTAAAGTGTGGACTTCAGATAGAGTTAACTAAAGGGTTTTTTGTTGTTAACCTGGGCATCCCTTCGTTTCTTCAACATAGCGGTAGCCTTGAGGACAAATGCAGTCAAACATTCCTAGCATATTTTCACATCTTGCCACAGTTCCACAAACAGACTTTTCCTTACATTCGTCTATATCTGCCATAAAAAAATAGATATAAATAATTCACCAAATAAGTTCCCCTATAAAAAAT
>NC_133201.1:8568419-8630919 GCF_958299795.1 Porites lutea
TTGCACTTCCGCTTTTTTTTGTACATTGCTGTGCCGTTCTTGCACAACTAAGACGTGAAAACTTCCTAATTTCAAGTGTTATGTAGACGAGAACACAAGACAAGGATTTTTCTCGGGTTTACCTTAGTGTAAAAACCTGTGAAGTTTTTCTTTGTTTTCTAGCTATTATTTTCCTTGGCTCTATTATTTGTCTTCTCTTCTCACCAGCGTCTTTGTATTCATTGTTTTACGTCACTCGTGAGGTTCACAGGTTTTTACACCGAGGATGAGCCTGTTTTTTCCGTTTATTACATCCACTTTGAAATCACTGGCTATCCGTGCAATCTGATTGGCTCTCAGCGGTGTGATTTATTCCTAAATCGCACCATTTTTTGCTCTAAATCGCATCCGTTCCAAATCGCGTCATTTATGTTCTAAATCGCATCATTTCTGTTTTAAATCGCATCATTTTTGTTCTATATCGCATCATTTCTGTTTGGAATACAAAATGAGATGTAAAAGCCTTTTTGTTTCGGCTTTTTAACCAACCGGCTACTTGATCAATAAAATATTAGTACTGACTAAATTCTGCGATTTCAAAATGGAAGTAATAAAGTGGTAATTGAACTTCGTGTCGTGCAATTTTGGTCTGAAATCATACTTGTAATTTCAAATCGAACTCGCGCTGCGCGCTCGTTCGATTTTGAAATCACGCGTATGATTTCAGACCAAATTGCACTCCACTCAGTTCAATTACCATTATAAACTTCTGGTCTGAGCTAAAGTCATGTACGATTAACTACAGAAAAACTCTCCCACATTTGACAAATTGAACCGAGGTAAAATTGTAGTGATGAAGTTTGAAACAGAGCGAATTCCGCAAGTTCTAAGTGACGTTTTCGTCAGGTAGTTTTCACTTAGGTAGACAAACTGACATAGATAACTCATCGTATATAAATCATATATAACCAAAACTATTCCAGCAACCTCTCTCTAGAAGTTTTAAAATGGCCATGAAAAGGCCGACATACTAGGTAATCCTTTGTGAAAAAAGAAGCTATTAATGAAGAGACGTAACAGCTACAATTGTAACCATACCCTGGCATTTTAAAAGTTTTTTCTTTGCATCGTAAACCTCTTTGTATCCCTTGTTACAAAGGCACTTGTATGATCCAAACGTGTTCACACAGTATGAATTTGCCAGCGGACAGGAACCTTTCACGGAGCATTCATCTCGATCTGTGGAATACAAGAGGAAAAACTGACGTGGTAGCGTGGCTCTCAAGCGAGTATCGAAGTAGAGAAGAAACAGCAAAGAGGTAAATATAATAATAGTTACAATAATTGCTGCCAATCCAGCAGTTAAGGTTTAGATCTTTCTTTTGATTGGATAAAAAAGTGGACCATGAGTCATGTTGTACCCAATCACAAAACAGAAAAAAACAAAAACAAAAACAACAACCACAACAAAGCGAATTTCATTAGACACTAAGTTGGAAATGCTTTGGGAATATCAGGGCATAATGTGTATGTACCGGTAGATTCAGCAAAGCCTAAGAGCGGAGTTCCCTGAAAAAGATATTTCGAAATTTGTTGGTATGTAGTATCTCTGAGTTGGCCATGGTTTACGAGTTTTGATAAGAAAAGCAATCCAACCTATCCCACTGATATGAAATAATAAAGTTAGGAAAGGGAGATACAAAGAATCAACCAAAAGAGGGCATTGAAAAAATCTGAACTCCAGATGTGATTCGAACGCACGACCCTCCGTGTTCTAACCATTGAGTACTGAGGACTCGTTGGCGAGCGCAAGCAGGGTCACTCTTTTTGGGTTGGACTTACGAACCGCATAGGGGCGTAGTTTCGAATCCCTTCTGTGGCTCAGTTTTTTTCTGTGTCCTCTTATCGTTGATTCTTTATATCTCCCTTTTTTAATTTTGAGTAAAATGCAAATAATTTTGCCCAATTTTATGAGAATTATACGCCAAAACTCACCCACGCATTCCTTGTTTTTTCCTTTCTCCTTAATTTGATATTTGAACCCTCCTCTGCATTCACACTTGTACGTAAACTTCAAATTCTTGCACTCGAAATTAGCAGGACAGATGTCAGGTATGCTACATTCGTTAACATCTAGAAAAGTAACATAGCAAATTACTCAGAAAGAAAAACGCGGCTTTCCTCAAAGAACACAATGCTGTCTCCTCTCTGGTCAACCCCTAAACTAGTAAGCTTTCGTCAAAAAGGTCCCTAGTGCGAGGCGCTTGTAGTTGAAAAACCCTGTCCCCCATCCTCCAGTTGTACCTGTTGGAAGTATATATACGACATGAAAATTGATACATAAGATGCATGTAAAGCTTTGTGTGCATGTGCGTCGTTTTCTTTCCTTGTTTGGACAATTCCCCACATTCGATATGCTAAAATTTTAACATGACTCCGAGGCTTTCTGGTCATTTTTCTATTGGTTTGGTTTTCTTTGTGCTCAAGCTGGTCTCTTTTGGGAATTGCAAGACAATGGAGTCTTAAAGAAGCTATAATTTTGACCCTAAAGCCGCGGATTCATGTTAGAATTTTTAATAAATCGAACGTGGGCTATTGGACTGCCGTTAGCGCATTTTTTCCATGGAAGTTATTGTTGAACATATCAAGAATTAGTTTCAGTCGAAGAGAAAAAGAGAACCAGTATGAATCAATCTAGACGTAGAAAATAAAAATCACAATTTTTTCCTTGCAACCAAGACGGCAAGACGGCCATGTCGGAGGTCAAAACAGAAGAATTTTTTCTTGAAGAATTTACATGAAAATAGAGTTTAGTTTCCAGAAAAGAGAAATGCTTTAGTTTTGATCCCCCAACATCATGATGGCCGCCTTGACGTCACGTGCAAACCTGCAGTTGGGATTGGTAAGTTTAAACTTTTCCTCCACTGAAGATCGACTAAGACAATTTGAATGGCTCATTTCTGAAGCACTGATCTCCACTTGCAATGTAACTTTTATGCGGCAATTTTCCTTAGTAAAGGTATTCTTTTGACATCTCCTTTCATTTTCACTAGGAGAGCTCCTACCCTTAATAATCCCTTAGTCGCCTTGTACAACGCATTTATTCAATTTAATTTATTTCTCTCAATATGCCTTGACTAATTCTAAGTTAAAAAATCTATAGATTGATGTTTACAAGAAAATGTTTCTACAGAATTAATATTAAAGTTTGAGTGTGATGGCCGCGTGTCGTCTTTTCTCGCTTGGGGTGATTTTCACGCGCGCTCGAGTTTCGCTCGCTCTACTATCCCTGAGGAAAAATGGGGGACTACTCGTAGTCTAAGTTGGTCACCACAGCGCTAATTACGTTTACAGTAAATACAGGCGAGGAATCAAAAAGAGAAATATAAATGACTTTGTTTACCAATGAGAGGTCCATTGTACACTTCAACTTCAAGGAATCTTAATTGCTTCCATGAAACAAGCTCTCCACCAGGACTCAGATTAACAATTTTTCCCTCAATTGGCTTGGCGAAAGAAATGTTTTGGACTCGGTCGGCTGTAGGATGCTTAAGAAATATTCTCGGGTTGTTATCTAGATAGAAAATAAATTTAGTGCAAATACGATCAAAAAAGGGAAGGACAGATTAGATTCCCCACTCGAGACCAAACATTAAAAAAGTATTTCTATGCCAGTAAAACTTCGATACATTTTATCGTCTGACTACACATCGGACTTGAACGTTAAATATTAACAATAACAATCTGAACAAAAGATGTAAGACAGTTATATTATCTAATAATTAACTAGCATTTTACTAAAAAAGTAAAAAATGAGGAAAATAAAAAAATACCCCTCCCAACACATACACACTAGATTTAAAAGAGAAACGCATCCGGCGTATGACTTCGGTGACACTTTTTGGTAGGGAATATTGTTTTTTCTTATACATTAAAAATGCTCTTCGACGTCTGACACTTTTTGTTGAAATCATTCAGTAAGATGATCCTTAATGAATAGTTCTGTTTAACAGTGCTTTTTATCTCTCTCTAGTATGCCTTACAACATATATTGCCTTACCAATAGTAATCGCTAATCCCTTCAAGTCATCTGGTCTGTAACCAACAGGGGTAATGATGCGTATTACATGAACCTCAACTTTTGTTAGTAAGTCAACACTCCACCACGGGTACAGATTAGCGTTTGTTACGAATGGTTTGTCTGGGAAAAGTGTAAAATTTCATTAAAATAGCATCACTTTAGGCGAACGCCAAAGACGAGGTTATCTTTTCCTGTTGTTATTTATTGAAAATATTCCCCCAATTCTAATTGTATTTCATCACCTGTTATACAGGTGACTGCATGACGTTTGCGATATCCTTTAATGTTACGTCAATACTACTGGATAAACGCTAGAAAATAGGACGACCACCGTGAAGTCTTGGGAACAAGGATTACAGCATTGCTCTGGTGGAGCTATAGAATATAGCGGAAAATTTTACCCCTTTTGTGAAGACGGACTACAGCCTAAACATACATATATAGCAAGAACAGCATTATTTAAGCAATAGAAAACGTTATCCGTGTTTGCATAGCCTAATATAAACACGAGAGGGGTTGGGAGAATTCGAGACAGTTATGCAAATCCGAGACGAAGTGGAAGGTTTGCATAACTGTCGAGAATACTTCCAACTCCTAGAGTGTTATTATCAGGCTATGCAAACACAGAAAAAAAGTTTTCTATTGCTTTTATAAAATAAATTTCCCGAGAAAAAACGCAAAACTCTTTGTTATGGTATTGATTAAAAAGAAATTCTTAGCAGTCTCAAAGTCTTGTACACAAAGTCTTGCACGCGTAATCAGTTCTTGTTTTGCAAAAATGTGCTTTTCAAAATACAGATTTTTATCGCTTAAAATGTCAGCTTAGGCGAAAAAAAAATTGACACAGCTTGTTTGTAAGAGACTTTCCAAGTTTCAACGAAGGAATGGGTAAATAAAGTAAACTTGTCGAGTTTTGAACTTAAAAACTTTTTCAAATTCTTGTTTGCGTGATTAGCGCGCGAAAAGCAAAACATCTTAACGTTACAACCATGTTTACATACTCTTATGAAAACACTCCTCTCGGCCAATCAGAGCGCGCGTACTATCCTAGTTATTTTATAAGAATGAATAATAAATAACTAAATAACTAAATAGAACTCAGCCTCATTCACTATAATTGCTGATTTTGCTTTCTGATATAAAAAGGCTTCCTTTTAAACCCTTATGGTCTCTTGGTCACACTCACCAATCTTTTGATCACAGCCAAGTCCAGGTTTGAGTGTTGGACTGTTCGTACTTTTCTCTGGACGTCCGGCAGCAACGTTAACTAGAAATGGAATTAACACAGCCATGACGTCTGTAAGTTATTATTTACGCTTAAATGTACAAAGTTGCTATATTCCTACATAAACCTATGGGGGCGGAGGGGAAATCTCCTTCAAGAAAGAAAAAAGATGATCCCAGAATTTTGGTTATCATGTGAATGGACGGATGCGCTATCGTGAAATTTGAAAAGCCATGCACTGATCGCATGAGCTCGCCATTTTTTTCACAAGGTATAAAAAATTCATGATCTGTCCCTCGTTCGTGTTGGACCGTAAATGTGGAGTACATGCCTTCACTCTGCTCCTACTCACTTGTGGTCGTTTGGAATACCTCCACCTCACAGAGTTGAAGTGTTTCCGGTGTGTTTTGATCACGCATCTCTATATACACTGCTATTCCCCTCAGCGGGTTTGTGCATTTGAAATATTTTGCTTTTCCAGAGTACTTCGACGTGATCGTGCATCTTCTGAAATTCAGCGCTGTAATAAGAAAATTTAGGGCTGTTACAGCGTACAGAGCAAGCTAAAAAAGATAATGTTCTTGAGACAATAAAAGATAAAATTTGATGACGTCATCTCGTTCTGGTATCTTTGTGTGGACTTAAAATGAAAACGAAAAGGCAATTATGTTTATTGATTTATATTTCGCCGTTTCTGTTTGGCTGTAATCCTCCAGCTGATTATTCATATAAAAACAGCAGACGCTGAATAAATTTGGAAGATGCGGACATTATACAATCATTGACGTCTTTCATGCTGACGTCAATGATTATATATTGTAAATACAAAATCAAGAGCTTAACATAACATATGAGTGCAGAACTCAGATTTTGCGGCGATGGGATCAAGAAAGAGCCGAATCACTGATTTGGATGTTACGAGAATAGAAAAATTATATCCATTGAATCACTTTCATTTTTATGCTTTTTAAATGAGCAGCTACTTAAAAAATTGAAATTGTGGTTTGTTTATCCACGGAATACTTAGGAGTTCCGAAGAACTAAAAAAACTCGTTGAAATGTGTCCGTGCGTTCCAGATGGAATTGGAATTTGAAAGTGTTGGTTTTTAAAGAGAGGGGAAAACCGGAGTACCCGGAGAAAAACCTCTCCGAGCAAGGGAGAGAACCAACAACAAACTCAACCCACATATGGCGTCAACGCCATGATTCGAACCCGGGGCACATTGGTGGGAGGCGAGTGCTCTCACCACTGCGCCACTCTTGCTTCCCAAAAGAGGAAATGGGTCCTGTTTTAAAACTGTTTTTCTAAAAGCTAACAAAAGGTTGAGGATGGTGAGGTGGCAAAATGGACCTCTCACCTGGATTTGGGTTTCCAACTTCAACTTGAATTTCGAGGCCTTTCTTGTTTTCATATGATTTTTCTGAATGCAGCACAAACACTACAACAACCCGCACCTTGTCACCAAATTTTACATGCCAGAAAGGTTTCCTCGTGTCGGAGAGGCACTTTCCGAATAGAATTCCATCGACTGTTGGAGAAACGTCGACAGGATTTCCAGAGTCTCGTGTGATGCGCTTCAAGGCGATATTTCCTGCATAAAAGGTTAAAAGCTCCTTTATGGAAAATTCTTACACGTCAACACTCCGAAGCTAAAGCAGGCTCTTTTAAGCTGTTTTTAATACTAAAGGAAGGGAGAGAGCCTTAACCTGAGGCCCATAGAGCACTTATTATAACTCTCCCCTTCTCCTTATCGGCGCTCCGTTTTTCGGGTATTAAACCTACTTATAGCTACATGGAAGTGGATAAGTCAAAACAAGAATTTGAAGTCACTCCCGCGACTTACACAGATGGCTGACCATAATCATCCATGAAAGTTCTTCCTCTTTGGACACTTTCAAATAATGTCCTGTGGTGAGGCTTTTTTGTGTGGCATAGGACGACGAGAAGGCTAAAGAGTGCAAGCAGACGGAAAGGGGAATGTCGGTCACCGCTTTCCCTGCTATCAGAGTCCTCTTTTCATTGCAGCTATTGAAAAGAGGCCTCTGATAGTAGGGTAGTCACCGCTCAACCCCCTGGAGTCTGTTCGCCTCACTTCACCTCGCTTTTCGTGCTATGTTAAATATGCTGCCAACCTGCCTGCTATCTTGAAAACAGTAAATCATGATATTTGTGCGGGAATGGGTTATGATATTAAACCATCGCCCATTGACGCCCATGACTTGAAGTACCAGGCAATGCAATTCGTCTGGCGTTTCACTCAAAACCTAAACAGCACTGTTGAACCAACAGGGACCGAGATCCCAATTGTTATAGCTTTCAGGATCATCAACACATGCAAACTTTCCCATACCCTTCGAGGAGACTGTTTCTCTCTTCCATGGCTTTTAACGTTCACAAAGTCGTTCGCGTGGCTTGTCTGTCGCGAAGTTGCGAACCAACCACTTGACACACAAGCCACGTGAACAACTTCGTAAACGCTAAAAGCCATGCAAGAGAGAAAACACTGCTAGCAGGGTAACTTTCCTACAACGCTAAGGCGCAACGGGTAAAACGTCCGTTCGCATAACCGTCATCTTTTCTTGAATGTCGATATAAATCAGACACGCTGTTGTTAGATGTTTTTTTAACATGACGTGTCATCCTTACCATAGGTCTCGGCATAAACTTCAACTTCGCAGATGGAGAGAGCTGTGGCTTTCGTCTCCTTTATCTGTATCTCTACTGCGTCACCCCACATATAAGGCTCATCTCCATTTCGGCACTCAACGCTCCATACAGGTACCTCTGTCTTTAGAGTTTCACAGCTTGTAAATTTACCTTTCAATCCTTTGCAGATAAAAATATGAAGCCAAGTTTAATATTATACTTATAATTAAACTGATTTAACACTTTTTCTTAAATCAGCTTTGCAGTAGTTTTTGGACTTCTCGTTCTTGGTCCAACGTTTACAACTAGCAGGATCTTCGTCCACGGTTTTTGCAGTTAATTTAATCCTTTAACCCTATTCAGACTTGGGGGGGGGGGGGGGGGGGCTTTTCGAACCCCCCCTCTTGCAAAATCGTGATAACTCCTACACCGAAAGAGCTATGACGTTCAAATTTTCTGACTTTTCCTAAAATTTATCTAGGAACATTTTGGTATAATTACAGTGTCCATGTGATTAATCATGTTGCCATGGCAACCAGTTTCTGACACATAGGTTTTGGAAAATTTAAAAAATGGTGATTTTTTTGTTTTAAGATCGCGTTTTTACACTTATAGTACTTTTTGTTGTTAAAATGGTCTTTGCTTGGGACTAGTTTTTGAATTACATCAAAATGTTTCAACATCGAGTATTTGGGGGGGAGGGGTGGGGTAAAATTTGTCGCTTTTTTGCTTTGACAAATATGCTGCTCTATTTTCCAAATAACACTTCCAAAGTCATTTGTTTGGGTAATAAACATTAGTTTGACACTTCTTTTATACATTCTGAGCTTTTTCCCCTTTGAAAGTTGCTTTAAATTATAATTTAAACAAAAAAACGGAAATCCAAGATGGCGAATCCAAGATGGCGGACAACCATTTCAAATTTTAAATTTTATTGCCTCCTATTGCTTTTTCTCGCTGTACAAGTGTTTCCTTGTTACTAGTTCATAAGAAAGGATAACAAAGAGATGACTTTACCAATATTATTGATATTTTACGTATCTAAGTGGAAAAATAATAAGAAACATTGAAAAATCGGAATATGACGTCACTGTGACGTCATCATTGGGCGTGGCAAGTCAAAATTGGGTGTGGGGCTTCTTTGTACGGAGATGATCATTGTGTGTAAATTTCATGACCCTAGCATTATTGGTTCCAGAGATACAGAGGGGGGGGGGTCCGAGGAGGCCCCCCCCCCCAGTCACAGGTTGACCAAAAAAGCCCAGTCTGAATAGGGTTAATATAATGTAGGGTGCCTGGTAGAAGAGATTGGAAAGGAGGTGGGGAGAAAGGGGGGGGGGGGGGGCGGAGAAGGGGGAAACTGGAAGGAAGGACAATGGAGACTTCCTCCACGGTTGAAATAATGTAACGCTAATTTTAAAAATTGGTATAGGGGGAAGGGGGAGGAATGAGGAGATCCTAAAGGCACAAATCATAAGCAGCCAATGTCTTTAGCTTATGACTTGTTTATTTAGCAATTGTGAACTCGAGCATACTTCTATACGTACCTGTGATACAAATCTTGGATGAAAAATTCTATCTATTCGGCACTTTTTAAGTAGATTCTATGGTAAACATTGAAACTTTTTTTACTGGATCAGGAACCCGAGGGCGGTCGGTTTCTCGAAGTAGTGACAAACCAGTTGCAGTAAATGGCAATAACAAGTTTTGTGTGATTTCGTAAAAGAACTATTTTGAAATTTCAGCTTTTGCAATCAGCAAACATGACATGGTCTACCGCATGACCGTTTCAAGAAACGTTGTATATCTAGACCATCGTCTAATGGAGCTTAGAGTCTGTTGCCCAGCAATATCATTGTAACACAGTAAAATCTCTTTAAATGAGCAAAACAGTATTATGAAGTATTTGGATTAGTTTAGGTTTCTGAGAAACTGCCCACCTACCCCTCACCCACGCCAACATTTGTCCCTGAGTGAGAAGTAAGTGTTACCTGCATATACTATCAATGGCTCGTAAATAGAGTCTCCAGGAACAACCGTGACTAGTGCTATTGGGTGGAGGCCGTTTAGATGTACAATCAGCCAAGGCCGGTACTCGGTCAGGGAAAGAAAACATGATTGGAAATTGCCATCCACCACAAGCTGGCTGCATGCAGGAGCCTTCTTACAGTGCTTGTCCTTACAGTGGTGATAGTCATCCGTAGATGATGCAAAGGTTTTCATGCCCAGCGCCAGATTTTGTCTGCTGTGACTTATAAAGGGCTCTAAATTTTGAAATAAACAAAGCCAAGTAGCATCAGTTTAGTACATTCAAACTTCTTCATTCCTTGCAACTTGAGGAAAGAGACACGTGCCAGTTGTAGAGAGTACCGTATTTATTCGAATAGGCGCCCAACCTCAAATTAGCGCCCACCTCGAACAAGCGCCCACCCTAAAGGCGGAAAAAGTTAATAAGCGCCCAGCCTCGAATAAGCGCCCATCCCCACCCCACCCCACCTCCCTCCCACTCCCACTCAAACGCAAATAAACGCCCACCCACTTCCGCCTTCCACCCAAAAAAGGATTAAGTACTAATAAGAGACTTCGCCGAAGACAGAGTTTTCTTCAGAGTGTTTTGCAGAAACCTTGCTTTCCTACATCTTCGCGTTTTGTTATCACCATTTACTGTTTTGTTGCAAAATATACATACTACACTTGTTGAAAAGGGTGAAAATTTTATAAGCGCCCAGCCTCGGATAAGCGTCCACCTCGAATAAGCGCCCACTCTCAAGATCCAAAAAGTTAATAAGCGCCCAAGGGCGGTTAATCGAATAAATACGGTAATTACGTTATAGAGGGTTAATTGAAACAGGAGTCAATGTATCTGCCTCATGAGCTGGAGAGGTGGCTGTTTTAGCGTAGCGACTCTACTTTATTTATATCGTACCGTAAACATATGGCCTTAAAGTCATGAACGTTACTAATCAGCTGTATACGCTTCAATACAAGCAACAACAAATGAAAAAAACACCCTTGTTTTTTCTTTAAAAAGAAAAATGAATAGTATGGAGCCAAAAGAAGAGAAGGATCCACTTTGCTAAATATAGTATTTTGAAATTCAAAGTTAATGACATTGCAACTGTGAACTGTGTAAGGTCACTCGCCTGGTTCCTTCTGCTTTACACACTTCTCTCTTGGAAGAATTAAATTTCCTGGGCGTTTCACAGACGGTTCATAATCCGCGTCGCACTTGCAGTAATACGAAGCCGGTACAAATGCAGGGCTGATAAATGAAGTGTTACACTGCGAGAATTGAGGGCAAGGCACGTCCAGCTTACAAACGCTTGCTGCAGCAAAACAAAAAATATATTATAGAGATACATAGATAAATTATTTATTGGCATGTCGGAAGCCTGGGATGATACTTTATTCAGGGAGTACCAGGTTACCTACTATCTCGCAAATATTGTGGAACGACATTTTTGCGGATGTTTAATTTTACAGATTGCTTTTTTCTGGGAAATAATCTCTGCGATTATCGAAATAGACTGACTTTTTTCTGGCTGACATTAGGAAATTTTAAGATTTTTAAGAAGTTGTGCACTCGCAATCCTAGTGAAAAACTAGGCAGAGATGTAAAAGACATTAGTAATCAGTGTCACTCTTTAAAAATTACTTCTTCCAACTTGTATGCTTTACTGTAGCTGATTTTTTGGAATCTTTTTTCGCACTAAAATACTTTTTTAATAGGTCCGTTAAAAAAAATTATAAAAGAAAACTACAACAACAAAAACAAGTGAAGAAAAAACACATGGGCGATAAACATACCTCTCAAACGAAGGTCTTTTATGTTGCATTCAAATGTTCTCTGAATTGGCTTTCTATCCACGCCGACATTTGCTGTAAAATAATAAAATAATTGTAAGCTGATTATTTCTGGATAGGCTACCCCCATACGACAAATGCAAGTTAAAAGTTGGTTAGGACGTTAATTACTATTTTCCTCCCACACCAAATAGCTATCTCCTAGGCTGCTAATGACCTTGGCGTTGATAAAGTAGTCCTTAAAACTCGATATAAAGGTCACCACCAGCCTCGTTTCTATTCAAAGGCCAGGGCACTAAGCACACAACTGTAAAATGGCCTGTTGTTAGGGACATTTGATGCTTTTACTTACATACGTAAACTGCCTTAACCGAATAGCTGTCTCCTTTGCTGTTAATGACCGTAGCCTTGATAAAGTAGTCCTCCGTGATCCTTTTTGACGGCCTGCAATAAGACTGGAATTTCCCCTCTTTGTCAAATGCGTGATCCAGCGGCATCATGACTTCGTAGTTAGGGACGAGGAGTTCTTTTCGCGGTGGCCGATCAATGATCAGATCTTTTCTTTTACCCTTGAAATTGCCTTTTGGTGATGCATCCACGATAACGGATTCCTTGTCAAATCGCAAAAAGCGCCCTCTCAACATATCATTGCCATAGGAAAGGAGATATTTCCAATCCTTATTTTGGGCATCCCCTAGGAAATAAAGATGTGGTAGATAGCCTTATTCATTTCAGTATTTTATTACATGGTAAGCCTTTGTATGGATACCAATTTGGATACCATAGGCAATTATCTTAATGATTTTTTTCAAAAATAATATAACATGTACACTACCACATCTATATCAATAAAGAACTACTACAAATACACAACATACACTACCTACTATCGGCAATGGTTCAATACATGCACTAAGGATACCATTTTTCAATTGATTAATGAATACAGAAGTAGCTCAAAAGCGCTTTACCATGGTGTTAACTACAGTAAAACTACCTTTAATTGAACTCTGAAGGGAAACAAAAAAAAAGGTCGATTATAAACTGACATGATCTGTTCATTGAACGAATCAAAAGTTGCTGTACTATAGTGTTATAGTGTTAGTGGTTTTACCGATTATACAACACGAAGAGCTAATGTCATCCGAGTGGGGTTACAAGAAACAGAAGTAGTAATCGGGGTAAATTTCAGTGACATTTTGATCAAGGAAAAGGATTTAGTTCGAGTTTGCGAGGAATTCGTGTAGTTCGAGTTAACCGAGTAAAAATGGCTGAAAAGTGGGGTAAAATCCATAGGTCGACATAGGGACGGAAATGAGACTAAGTCGAGTTAGCGGGGAACTCGAATTATCGGGATTCTACTATAACAGCTATAATGTCTTTCAATCAAACACCTCATTTCTTTACTCATTCTAGTGCCTTCTCGCAGAAAAAATTTTTTTAGAAGAATGATTAGCTGAAAGAAATTCCATATAGAGACCGTTATTGTCTCGATGTTGCTTAGTAACGCTAGCGACATGCGCATTAGGACGTAGTTTTACCATGTGCTCTTGCCTAATGGCGGACTATGTACATCACGTTTGTTTGTTATAAATGATTAAATCCTGTTGAGATTTCAAGACATGGTGGCAGCGGTTAAACCAGTAAAATGCTGAAGTTAAGCCCTCCAGAGAAATTTGATTTTTCCAAACCGCTCGACTGGCCAGATTGGAAGCAGAATTTCCTGCGATTTCGACTCGCGACGAAACTTCACAAAGAGGAAGGCGCCGTGCAAGTCAGTGCTCTCATTTACACAATGGGAAGAGAAGCAGAACATGTTTATAAGTCTTTTACCTTGGCTGATGGAGATGATGCAAAATTCGACGTGATTTTGGCGAAGTTTGATGAACATTTCGTGCCGAAACGGAACATAATTCATGAGCGGGCACGTTTTCACCAAAGGATCCAAAAGCAAGGAGAGACAGTCGAATCGTTCGTACGAAGTCTTTACGAATTAGCCGAACACTGTGATTTTGGTGACAGCCGTGATCAGCAAATACGGGACAGAATTGTCATTGGAATTCTTGATAAAGGTGTGTCGCAGAAATTACAGTTAAAGTCGGATTTAACGCTAGAAGTCGCGATTCAAATAGCTCGCCAGTCGGAAATGGTCAAGTCTCAGGTTACTGATCAGAATTCCCTCGCATCGAAGGAGGTTGAAGAGGTGCACAGTAAGAAGAAACCGACTAATCTGCGTTGGAAAAAGGAAAAAGGAAAGAAAGAGGATCCATCTCAGAAGCAAGGTCAGAAGAAGTGTGGCAGATGCGGTCTTCATCACTCAAAGCCTGAACACTGTTTAGCAAAAGATAAACGATGTTTGAAATGTCAAAAAGTGGGTCACTTTGCAGCTGTTTGTTGGTCCAAGTCGGTGAGTGAGGTGAATAGTAGTGGTGGTGGTAGTGCTTCATATGATAGCAGTGTTGGTCGTTGGTTCTTAGGTGCGTTGTCAAGTGATTTAGATCAGGATGACAAATGGAAGGTCCAGCTTAAGGTCAGTGGTAAACCTCTGGTGTTCAAAATTGATACCGGTGCTGATATTACTGCCATTTCAAAGTCTACTTTTGATAGTTTGCCAAATCAGCCCAAGTTACATCCACCGAAGATAGCTCTTTTCAGTCCAGGAGGCAAGTTGCAGTGTGCTGGGCAGTTTACAACAGCAGTGACACATTGCAACAAGAAGTACCAACTCAATATTTTTGTAATCAGCGGAGAACATGCTAGTAACTTGCTGGGTCGAGAAGCAGCTTGTGAAATGGGTTTAGTTGCGAGATTAGAAGAGGTGGATGCTGAGTTGTTTGGCGATATAGGCTTGTTCAAGTGTGAGCCAGTTAGGATCCAACTGGATGAGAATGCCCAACCCTACTGCATCAACACGGCAAGAAGAATAGCTTTCCCTTTAATGCCAAAAGTAGAAGAGGAACTCAAGCGGATGGAAGAAGCTGGTATCATCGAAAGAGTAACAGAGCCGACAGAATGGTGTGCGCCCATGGTACCAGTACAGAAAATTAATGGTAAGCTCAGGATCTGTGTCGATCTAAGAAGGCTGAATAGTGCAGTGAAGCGCTCCAGGTTTGTACTGCCTACCTTGGAAGATATCGCACCCAAACTCGCCGGTGCCCAGTACTTCTCCAAACTTGATGCGTCCAGTGGATTTTGGCAGATCTCCCTACATCCAGATAGCGCCAAGTTGACCACGTTTATGACTCCATTTGGTAGGTTCTGTTTTAAAAGACTTCCATTTGGAATCACGTCTGCTCCAGAAATTTTCCAGTCTCTAATGAGTGATCTGTTAAAGAACAGAGAAGGTTGTGAAGCAATTATGGATGACATTATTGTGTACGGGAAGTCTGCAGAAGAACATGATGAGAACTTACAGAACACGTTTGAAGTTATCAAGGAGTCAGGACTGAAACTGAACAAAGCGAAGTGTGAGATCAAGAAAAACAAGCTAACATACTTTGGACATGTTCTCAGTGCCGAGGGGGTAAGTCCAGACCCGGAGAAAGTGAAGGCAATAACAGACCTCGAAGCACCAACCAATGTGACAGAACTACGCAGACTGATTGGCATGATTAACTACCTCGGGAGGTTTATTCCCAACCTTGCTTCAGTGATGCGTCCAATGAGCGAACTATTAAAGTCAGATACAACTTGGACTTGGGGACCTCCCCAGCAAACTGCATTTACCAAGGTCAAAGAAATGATTTCAAGTAACACAGTGTTAGCATTCTATGATCCTAAGAAGCCCACTGTTGTTTGTGCAGATGCTAGTAGCTATGGAATTGGGGGGGTTCTGATGCAAGGTCACAGTGACCAGCTCCGCCCAGTCAGTATTTGCAGTAGAACACTCACAGAGACTGAAGTCAGATATGCTCAAATTGAGAAAGAGTGCCTGGCAGCAGTGTGGACATGTGAGAGGCTCTCACGTTATCTAGTAGGGCTTCCAAGTTTCCAGCTCTTGACAGATCACAAACCACTGGTACCACTGATCAACCAGAGAGATCTTGATAAAACACCACTAAGATGCCAAAGGCTTCTCATGCGCCTTATGCGGTTCAATCCTCAGGCAGAACATGTACCTGGCAAGCAGATGGTGGTGGCAGATACTCTGTCAAGAAGCCCTTGTAAGTTAGAACAGGAACCCGACACAGTAGAAGACGTTTGTAGGCATTTGTAGACTTGGTTGAATTTACAAGGCCAGCCACAAGTGATCAGCTTAAAAGAATCAGAGAAGCAAGTGCAAAGGATGTCCAGCTCCTGAAAGTGATGGAATTCACAATGGTAGGGTGGCCAGCCCATGTGGAAAAAGTCCCCCTCGAGATACGAGAGTTCTTTGATTCTCGTGGACACTTGTCAATGAGCAACGGTTTATTAACATATGATGATCGCATAGTGATCCCTGCAGACATGAGAGAGGAGATACTGGATCGCATTCACACAGGTCACCAGGGTATAACAAAGTGCCGTGAACGTGCTAACCTTTCCGTGTGGTGGCCGGGTATTTCTAAGGAGATCAAGACAAAGGTGGAGTCATGCCAATTCTGTCAGGAAAACCAACCATCACAAAAAAAGGAACCACTGATGACCTCAGACCTACCTGATAGGCCATGGCAGAAGGTGTCTACTGATTTGTTTGAGCTAGCCGGTCAGAAATACCTAGTAGTGATGGACTATTATTCAAGGTTCATCGAGATATTAAGCCTAGTTGAGACAACAAGCCAAGTTGTCATCCAAAAGCTGAAGTCAGTGTTTGCAAGATGGGGCATTCCGAAGGAACTAATAAGTGACAATGGCACACAGTTCAAGTCACCACAGTTTGATGAGTTCAAAGCAAAGTATGGATTCAAGCACACCACATCAAGCCCGTATCATCCCCAGGCAAATGGTACTGCAGAAAGTGGCGTGCGTATCGCTAAGCGGATTCTGAAACAGGAGGATCCACTCCTGGCTCTTATGGCCTATAGGGCGACCCCAATCCCGGCAACTGGAAAGACACCATCAGAGCTGATCATGGGAAGGCTGATACGTACTACACTTCCAACACTGACCAAAGTTTTAGAGCCAAAGCTTCCAAACCATTCAGCAGTCAAAAGAGCTGATGTCAAAGCCAAACAGGGCTACAAGGAGTCCTTTGACAAAAGGAATGGCTCGAGAGAATTACCAAAGCTACAGCCTGGAGACTGGGTCAGAACTAAGCTGGATAAGGAGAAGCAGTGGACCACAGAAGCTAAGGTCGTTAGTGAACACCAAAGTCCCAGGTCATACATCATAGACACTGGTGGTAAAAGATTGCGAAGGAATCGTAGGCATCTTAGAAAGATCCCTACACCCACTCGTTATGACACAGCAGGGGACGAGTCCCAAATTCCGGATATCAACAGTGAGCCTACTCCCAAGGTCGTCCAAGTGGAGGACACCAACGTTCCCGGAAGCAGCAACGCCAGTCCTGACGAAAGCGATCAGAACGCAATTCCAGAACAGAGAACCTCAAGTGGTAGACTTGTTAGGAAACCTATTCGTTATAGTGAGGACATTTAGAACTGTTGATTTTGTTGACTATTGGACAGTCGTTATTATTTTTTTCATAGGTCAACATATGCCTAGGACTCTCTTTGATTAGTTTTCAGAACATGTTTAAGCATTGTATTCAACCAGTTCATTTTTGTTGTATTTTTCCTTTTTAAAAAAAAAAAGGGGAGATGTCTCGATGTTGCTTAGTAACGCTAGCGACATGCGCATTAGGACGTAGTTTTACCATGTGCTCTTGCCTAATGGCGGACTATGTACATCACGTTTGTTTGTTATAAATGATTAAATCCTGTTGAGATTTCAAGACAGTTATAAGCACGAGGAACTTCATACAGGCTAGAGAGGCTCGACACCGTTCGAGGAGTGCCGGCTGACGCCATGTTTCGATTTGTTTCTTTTTCCATCTTAAAATTAGTTAAAAACCACAGAGCTTATTATTTTTCTATTATTTATTATTTTACTCATGTGTACTTGAATAAAAAAATTAAAGTTTTAAGGAAGAAAAAGCTCAGTTGTTACTATCGATAGCTTTACTCAGTCCCGCGCGAAAAGGTTCGAAATCTCTATCCAAGCCGTACAGCGGACTTTTAAATGAAATTCAAACCTCTCATTTAAGCTGAACACAGACTGAACACTTCCAATATGGCCGCTAACTGCAAGGTGCAAGTTCGTCGTTTCTCACGACGCGTAAACAAACTAACCACAGGACAGACAAACCACGCGAACGGCTTCATAGACGCTAAAAGCCATGCAAGAGAGAAACCTCTGCCCGCAGGATAAGGGACAGAAATTCACTATGCTCCGGCTAATCGAGACTATCGCGAGACTTGGTGGAATTTTATGGCAGATAAATATTAAAAGTCATTTAGGAAGCACGAGGAAACTCAGTAATACTACAAGGGCCTTGTAAATGATCCGTTATTCTGACTCGGGAGGGACACATAGTTCAAGCAAGGTAGGATAAATTTCACTTATCTGTTGGAATTAAGATAACCGTCTAGATTTTAAAACGGAATAGGCTATTTTACAGTTGTGTGCTAGTTATCATAACCTTTGAGTGAACGTGAGGCTGAGGTTGACCTTGTTTTGATACAAACCTCCTTCCTTTTCTAATGGAAATTTTGCTTAAAAAATATTAGTTGGCATAAACAACAACATGATTTACATAATAAAGCAAGAGGGGTTGTATCAAAACAAGGTCAACTCCAGCCTCGGTTCCAATTGTAACTCTGTAACTGTAAAATGGGCTACTCGGCGCGTTTGTGCCTGGGGAGGGGGTGGGTAATCCCTATCATGGCCTATATGGGGAGGCTGTGCCGGGAAGGGGTACCTTTTTCAGGCTTCAGGTATGAGAAAGGGTAGGGATTTCACAAGATGAAGGGTATAAAAGTGTCATTTGGGCCTGTGAAAGGGCCCAAAAGGGCTAGCAGATGAATATCATGGCTTTAAAAAGTCGAGAAATAGAGTACCGAAGTGATGACGTCATAAAAATGAAATTTGTGAAATTATGGGATTTGTTATGATATTCTGAAAGAACAACGTCCAAGACGCCTACTCGCCAAAAATTAGCAATTAGGGGCAAATTGTCTCTGAGATATTAGCCCAGTTATGCTGTGACGACTCCATACAAATCCTTCTAAATTTGGCTTGGTTCATAAGATTAGGAACCAGGTAAGATTTAGAAGGATTTGTATGGAGTCATCGGAGCATAACTGGGTTAATATCTCAGAGACAATCTGCTCCAAATTGCTAATTTTTGGCGAGTAGGCGTCTTGGACGTTGTTCTTTCGGAATATCTTAACAAATCCCATAATTTCACAAATTTCATTTTCTATGACGTCACACTTCGGTACTCTATTGTCTATTCTTGTGATTGATTCTGATTGATTCCTATTTAGCCTGCAGTGCAGGCGTTTTCTTCAGGTGGGCAAACGTTTTGCTTGCGAAAGCACCATTTTGAAACTCAAAAAGAGAGGAGAAAATAGGGCGAGTCACAAGGAGCAGGGTAGGGGGGCGGGGAGAGAGAAGAGAAAAGAGAGAGTATTTTTTTCTCCCCTCCCCCTCCCCCCTTTTCCTTCTTTTGCCCTAGCACCTACCCTAATAGAGTTACTATATTTACTCTCCCTAATCTTCCTTCCGCCATAACATCAAAGATGGTGGTTATAACAGTACGAACATAAACAAGCAACTTTTACCTACCCAAAATACGCCTGCACTGCAGGCTAACTCCTATTTAAAAGACAGTGCTAATTTACAGCAGTAAAAGAGATGCAAAGTTCTAAACAAGGTATGTGAAGGTAGGGTACCATGTTGGTGAAAAATGGCATATAAAAGGGTGAGGGGTTGGACCTCAGGGCAGAACCTCCCCATATAAACATTAACAGAATTATTTTGTACTTAACTGCACTGAGAATTTTATGTTGCACAACTTCATAAAATCGAATTTCAAAAAGAGGCGTGGTCACATGACTTCGCCCTTATCGTAGATGGCAGAGAGAGAAGCACGTATCTTGTAGCATAGACTTTGTTATTTCTACTCTGTTGTGTAGTGGTCTCGTTATTCATTGAGCCTAAATGAAATGGTTCTTCTTTAGAGGAGGTGGTTTTGGGTTAATAATATGAGAATGAATATGACCTCTTCAAATTTTACATACATTATTTTAATTAACAAGGAGTCTTCTTCACGGTTTTCTATGAAAACAAACGGGAATTTATGGAAAATTGCCAGTCCGATCCGATCTGGTTTTTGTTAACGCTTGGAAATGTACAAAAAAGTGTGCTGCACGTACAAAGTCGTTGCTTTGCTTCTTAAACCTTTTGCTGTTTTGCCGTTCTTGTTGCTGTCGCTAGCTGTTGATGGATCTTAATGTCCTTATTATCGATCAGTGCTAAAGAAAGTTGTCCACAAATAGGCAATTTTTTATCTTTTTGTCTCATTCGCAATCGAGAGAGTGCAATAAGTTGTTCCTAGATTATGCGAGGTATTTGTAATTTACTTAATCAGGGGCACCCAACGAGAATATAGTTCAAAGCCACTTAAACATTGCATTGTTAAACGTATTTTAGTATTTAAACGGTAAATAGAGGCATACTTTTATCTCCTAAAAATTTTCCATCTGTTCGGATTTCCTAGCTGAAAGTCTGGTGATCCGAAAATTATAGGGATCAAAACTTACCTTTTCGAAAATTTCAGCCAGAAAAAAGGCTCCCGAAAATTATAGGTGACCTTTTTATGGTAAAAATCCGTTAAAAATGAGAAATTATACCATTCGAAAATCCTAGGAGAAGCAGGCAAGCAAGAAATTTTACAACAAATGTTCCGATAGTTCTAGATCTCAAATGGTCTTCCGAACAGATATTTTCCGAAAGTTGACGTTGGGTGCTTAATCACATGTTTACTTACCGTTTACAAAGACCTCCACCTCGCACAGGGTCAACACCCCTTTTTTCTCAAGGCGAATATGCACGTATCTGCCGAGCATGGGCTCAGGGCAGTTGTACAGCCATGGTTCCTTTGGGATCTTAAGTCCTTGCCGACACAATCGGTTCGTGACTCGATCAGAGTCCTTGTTATCACCTGTTGTAAAGCATAGATGGAAAAAATCATCTGGGTTACGTACACTACATTTTTTAATTCACTAATTTTTGGAGTTCCGTCATTAGCATTATTTTCAAGCAACGTTGATGAGTGTGTTACATAATCTTTTGTTGGTTTACACGTCTTTAATTAACCTGTGAGCCAGCTCTCTATTTTGGGGAGTCGCTAGAAGTCACGCGAGAGCCCTACACGAAAGAAAGCGCGAGTGAGAGGTTTCCTCGGCAACTCGCGGCTTCGTCGCTCGCTCACGCGTTCTTTTGCGGTTCGCTTCGCTCGCCATAATTGGAGAGCTTGCTCGCAGACTACTGTATACTTTAATTCGCAGGACTAGACGAAAGTGCTTTTAAGCATTCACGACATGCAAACACTGGAAATCTTAAACCTTTTGTGTGCATAATTACAGTTCTGTCATCATATGCGTATGTGGTCACAGGTAGCGCAAGCTCGAGATATGAGCATCGGCATTGTTGCGTAACATTCGAAATACAACGGAAATATAAGGATTTTTTTATGGGGAAAAACCTATCGTTTCTGTAACCTACGAAAATGAAAGGATTTTAATAAAAACAGCTTGCCTTGTTTAAAATCTGGGTTACTTCTCTCCTGTGTAGTCCACGCGCTGATTTATGGCCGTTTTATGTATATATGGAGAAAACCGTTTACATAAAACCCATAAAACGGCCAGCGGTCATCAATGCGACGTGCATCATTTAACGTCATTACATCATTATACTTTATAGCGACCGGCGTTGCTATACATATAGCGCTCAGCGATTTCAAACATAATTATGGACAAACCATACCTATTCTAATGTTGACGTTCGACAACTCTTGGTAATCATAGTCTTTTCTTGTGTTGGCTATAAGAACTTTCTCCACCCAAACGCTTTCTCCTAAGTCAACCCTCCACCACGGTCTAGTACTCTTTTGCGTTTTAGAGCAGCTTGATACATCATAACCATGGCTGCTACTATCCACTGCACGCTTAGCTTCATGCCCCCACTCTATAGAACTTTGAACTGCGGGTCTGTTCTTTGCTACGTTTATCATATTGACTGGTAATTCTGATCAGAAAACACAAGAGGCTTTAGTTCAACTCTGTGTTAGAGCCTGAAAGAATATCCATTTTCAACACTGATCTTTATAACACCTCGTTTATTTCCCGTTCTAGAGACATTTGTTCCATTTCATCCAAGGTACGCGCAAGTCGAACCCGAGTTTGCCGCAAAATGTCGTACCCGGTATTTCGTCTAGCGTTTTTTCAAGCCTCAATCAACAGCGTCTTTAATTCTCTTGCATTGCACTCGCTCCCTTGCCTAGCCTGTTGCAGGCGTTCAGATAGGAGGGCGCGGGAGAAAAATTCACGAAGAAAAAAAATTGAGGGGAGAATTGGAAAAGGGCAGGGTAGGGATTCGCTTTCGCCCCCCTGTTCCCCCCCGTTTTCCCTGTGTACAAATTAACTCGATCCCCATCATCTGGCCGCCGCGCTATACTATCTGAAGGCCTGGAATAGGCGAGCCCTCGCCCTATGTAAGGGAGTCTAGGTTCCAGAATTCGGGAAACTTTTGTTTGTGGAATCCGGAATCCCACTATCGATTGGAATCCAGAATCCAATATTCCACTGACAAAGACTGGAATCCAGTTCCTGAAATCTGGAATCCAAGGCGTCGAAACCAGAATCCAAGGCTATCTTCGATTTCCTTACATGAAGCGACGAGCTCTGAAGAAGTACATTCTATCAAGTGACGTGAAAATTTTCTGCATAAACTTTGTTATGAATGTTTTTTCTGGCTTCAAGAAACTTCTACTTTTGAACTGCTTGGAAATAAGACTGCCGTGAAAATAAATACCAGGAAAAAAACCTTAAAGGAGAGGACAATTTTGCTATTGATTGAATTACATTTAAATGTGTGGCCGAACGAAATGAGCTGCGGTATTGTTAATTCTAACTATTTTTTAACTTTTGAAGCTATCAATTTTTCTCTTGTTAAAAATTTACGTAGTTTTAGTGAGTCTGCGGAGGCAGTGCTTTCATTTTTCTTGCAAAATCGAAGCCATAAAAAGAAATTATTCGCCATCTTTATTTAAGATGAAGTTGTTTTTCCGTGCAGATACACTGAATCAAGCAAGTACGGATATATAATTAGACAAGGTTGGCCTCTCCCTTTTTCTCTGTTCTTTAGAAGGTAATGAACCCTTACAACTAACCTTCGCAAAAGATGCCATCACCGATATAACCCTTTCTGCATTCGCATCTTTTACTTTGACAAACTTTATTTGACCCGCAATCCCTGTCTGAATTACACTTCTTTTCCTTTCCTGAAGAAGTAAAGTAAAAAAATTAATCAACAAATAAGAAAAGGTTTCAGATTTTCTTGTGTTTAACGAGTGCCCAAGTTCTCGAAATTTGCTTGCTTTCGATTTGAAGCTGATTTCTCATTATAAGTTGACCTGAATTAACGTCTATGTGAGATTTCTGAAAATATAAAGGGACATCTTTTGATGCGATCACGTTGCTAAGCATATATTACCATTTGTTATTTGAAGAAGTCCAGTCAATACAAGGAACGCAATTCCAACTACTGCCCTTTTCTGCATTCTTTTATTTTTTTTTGGACACAGCGAAGGTGTCGCTTTTAGCGCTCCATAGAAGTTAATCATTTGCGTTAACAAAGGATTAAATTAGAATCACCCTTAAGAGATACATGCAAAAATGCTTTTGTGACGTAAGTTGTTTAAATGAACTCACGCAACAAGACGGCAGGGGAAAGAAAACGGCAAGCCTTGTGTGACGAGCGTAGCAATAATGTTGTTTGAACGGAGACTAGAACACGGAAATGTTAAGTGAATATGCCAATGAACACACAGGTAATATCCCTGTTACGTTTGTCACGCAAAAGCGTTTTGCCATCCTCTTCTTTCTGACGCCCTGTTGCGTAAACGCAGCCCGCAAGGACAAGTTGTTTGAAGTTTCGTTCTTTTAGAAGTGAAAGCACAATCACCTGAGAATAACATTAAATTAAAGAGAGGACGAGTCTAAAGACTTTAATTATGATAAATAATGAAATAGATTAATGAATGAATAAATTAATGAGAAATATTATGAAGTTTTTTGTTTCCTTATTTCAAGAAAGAGCGAAGCCATCGACATATGAGTAGTTATTGAAAAATGAATTTGAAAATTATATATCGGTCTTTTTCATACTTGCTTGTCAATTTCAGGTTGAGTCATATCATTTTGTGAAACAGTAGAAAATAAATCTAATATTTTCTTCCGAAAGCTCACTTCAAGTCTATGCGTTGTTATGCTCGCGTACTTATCTAGGCAATAAAATTTGAATATTGTCAAGAAAACTTCGAACAGTTTTTTCAAAGAAACAATTCTTATATCATTTTATCCGTTTCCATTAAAGTTACCAGGACACTAAGCGCGCGCAACGAATTATTCTCGTTCGAAACGTTATCTCAATTGTGACGTGTAACGCGAATTCTTTGTTGCAATGCGATGCGGCTTCGTTCATTTTTAACTTAACACCACCTACCCCAGGACGAAACTAATCTGCCGCAATGACATAATGCTCTAGTCCAGAATGGGTTTGCTACCAAAGATCATTGTTTCTGTTGCCTTCTATTACTCCCTTGTTATCTGCTTTAAGAGTGTCGCGGGAGGTAAGGATAACCCTTAACGTAGTTAGAGTTTTTTTTAACATTTTATTTCAACCTGCAACAGCAAATACCAAAAGCTACTGGTACTCCAACTAAGTAATTTTTTTCCGTAGTTGAGAATGTTAGAATTGACTTGTCGACGGGAAGGAAAAAAAAATACAAATATTAACTTTTTTCATAAGATAAACCTTGTCCTTGGATTCGATCCCTGGATTCTAAGTTGCAATTCGTCGTGAAGTGGACTCATTCAAAAAGCTGAATACCGGACCTGGATTTTTAAAATCTAATCATATTACTCGAATAGTGTTTCGAACTATTGTTTTCAAAAGCTTTAATTTACCACTATACCTCGCAAAATAATAATGTTGACATATTTTATAGTTGGAAATAGACAGGCCGTTTTATGTTTGTTTTATGGGTAGCGTCTATGTACAGTTTAACACTAATGTTATTTATTCTAACTATATAACATTTACACCTTAAAGCAGGAAAGTTTTGATTTATTGCCAACGTTGATTTTTCAAAGCCCCATACACAGTTGTATTTCATTTTGGTCTTACAAAGCTGCCACACTCGCACCAAGAGTGTTGATCATGACCAGGCAGTGCTTATATATCTCCGAAGGCCTTATACTAAAAGGAACAGTGAACAAGGAAAACGATTGTGACGTCGATTGTGTTAGACGCACGATAGCAAATACAAGGAAGCAAGCACTTGAGCGTCAAGCTTTCATTTTGGTCGATTCCTTGACGTCATATTCAAGGATGCTTATGGATTATTTTTCATTGCAGGCAATATTTCAGGTGATAAACTTTATTACTGTGACTCAGACAAACAGTGTCATCCACGGGCAAAGTGTCTCTTTAACCTCTGTGTTTTTCAGGGCTGGCATTATGGAGATGGAAAATATAGCTGTGAAGGTACAAAACTATATGGTCCCCTCTTTTACCCATCCTCTGAGTGAGAGAGCGAGGGAGACACTGGACCAAATGGTCAAGGGGAGGAATGAAGACGCGCACCCTAAACTGATGCTGTTTAATCCAAAGAGCAGAAATGATAAATCAAAGTTTTAAACACGAGGCGACTGGAAGCAAATTTGACACTTCATAGTAAACAGGAAATGTGATAATATTAAACAACCTATAAAAATGTTTTCAGTACGTAATTCGACCTAATTATTGTCTGGACATTTTTTCTTTAAAAGGAGCCAAAAACTTTTAGCCTTCTACTTTCAAGATTCACAGAAAATCATTTAACACTATTTACCCTTTCACCCGATCTTGCAGAGGTATATCTTCGCTAGTTTTCAACGAATCACCCTAAAACTTGTAAGTTTTTATTTTAAAACCTTTGTGCTCTCCATTTCTGTTGTTCATATCACAGAATTTAAAGGAACAAAACTGCTTCTACCTAGTTTAAAATACAGACGTTTTTATTTTTGTGTGTTATCACCTCTTTACCCTCAAACTAGGTAGATATAGGCCCTGCAATAAACATGTCAACAGAGAGAACAATGGATGCTTATCACCACACTCTATGTGCATGATGGCACGGAATTATCGCAACACTCGGATCGTTTGCAAATGCAAAGATGGTTACATCGGGGATCCCGCGAAGCGTTGCACAGGTAATCAGGAGTCAGATCCAGAACGTTCAGAAAGCATAAGCGGGGACCGGAGACATGCTAACTCTCAGTAGATGACATTTACGTATTTTTCAAAGAACCCTGACAATATCTATATCGCAATAACTTACTATTACAGTAAAAAACTTTCCTTCACACTCGCGACCGATTTTCTTCTTCCACCCCAAACACAAACTCAATGAATGTCAAAGAAAGAGTTCGCAGGTTCTAGTCTGTAAGCGCTAAGAAAGCCTTATACAGGCTTATCTCAGCTTACTATTAGAGCATGTTTTCAGAACGTGTTATAGCCTCTCTTAGCACTCACAAAATTATAAAATTTAGGCCGCTACACATTTCAATTCGCTCTGATCGGGTGCTACGCGGCGGGGCCTGAGAACTGCTTTCAAACATCCAAACAGCTAACCTCCAAGTTGTGATCTCGGGACAGAAATCACACGCTGCCCTGTGCGGGCGGGAATCATAAAGACGATATTTTTCGTAAGTGTTACAATCATAATATTACTCATGAGGTACCGTAAAATTCCGAAAATAAGCCCCGGGGCTTATATTTTTCAAAGGCCCTTTTTGAGGGGCTAATTTTTGGAGGGGCTTATATTCGGAGGAGCTTATCTACGGAGGGAAATTTGCGTTTCAAAATCGATTGGGCTAGCCATATAGTTGAAAGTAAATTTACCGTTTTTGCTTTGTTATACTTTGTATTTGAGGGCAATTTTCCAAGTACAAGCCCCCGGGGGGCTTATATTTGGAGGGGCGATTTAACGGAGGGTTTTTTTGGGGGGGCTTATTTTGGGAATTTTACGGTACATTATACATTATTCTGCGTCACTTTGGTGGTAGTATCGTGAGTGATTTTAGTGTTATAGGTAGAGAACTCCCTACACCGTGGTCCTTAGGAGCCTCCAAAATCGCGATCTAAATAGGATTAATTGCACTGAAAATGAATATTGAAACTAGTGGCTTTTAATTATCATTTTTACAGAGGTGAAACCCGCTGGAAAGACCTCACTCTGCACATCAAATGCTGGACCATGTCGCTGCCCTAAATCTTCAATTGGAAACTCAGATGGCATCTGCATATGTAAGATCTTGTTTTAATTTTTTATACCTATACAATAGTCTCTACCGCTCGGATCAAGAATTTTTTGTTTGAGCCACGCAAACACGAGGCTGCGATTTTGTCAGTCGGATGTATTTTTTTCAAGTTTCATGGCGAAAAAGGATGATGTTAATTATGAAAACGATGATACAATAGAATACAATAAAGAAGGAGACTTAATAAGCTTTTACAAGTTTTCTAAGTTACGGTCCTCTAAAAATATAAGCTAGTGGATAATATACAAAAATATGTACATGTATAACAGTCAAAAATATCAAAACAAAATATACCACATTCAAAAATACAATGATGCCGTTGAATAGCACACCATTTTTTAAAATTTTCAGTGGAGTCATATGGAGACTGCAAAGGCCGTTGCAAAATGCCTGGTACAGTGTGTTTGGTGACAGCACTTTTTAAGCAAGGTTGGCACGGACAGGAGATCTGCATGTGCAATGGAAAGCTTGCTGGAGATCCTGATAGAACTGGATGCCGACATCCTAAGGGTTCGTGTCATAAATAATGTGTCAACTATCAGTGTCATATTCCTGCCTTGCGATTAAAAAACACTTATTAACCCTTACACCGGTTTTTCAAGTTTTGAAAAAGGCCAGTAAACGAATATCCGTTGACACCGCTAGGAGGAGCGCTCTAAAGTTAGTGAACTTACCAAGTTTAAAGGGACAGGTTCACAGTTCAGCTCACGTTCGTTAATCAAACTGCTATTTTTCTGCCGTTAGATGCTATATCGTCTATGAAAGCAATGTGTTCGTACCATAATGTTGTCAAAGAACCCAATCTGCACTCTCCCTTGGCAGTCACTTGATCAACTTAGGTGCAAAAAATTAATCAACCTTGGAACCATGGAATAAAACCTTCGGGTCAACAATAAATTCAGCGTTGGTAGTGTTGGCATAATCCACTAATTCTTCTGCGATTTTAGTGCTCCTCCATCCCACTTCAGGGTACTCTTAAATACACTTCTACTTTGAAATACACTCTGAGATCGCTGAGGTATATGAGTGGGATTATTAACCGATGTAATTAATTATTGATTGAAAAAAAGTAATTTAATTAATGAGCATGCGTTGAACCGTGAACCTATCCCATTAAAGGTGACAACTCCCCACCACAAAGTAGCGAAATTTTACAGTCGGGAGTGCCCTGCCATACAATCGTCTGTAAAATGAGGCAACTTCGCGTTGTTGTATCTTCGTTAGCTTTCAACAAATAACTTTCAAGCTTGATAACGTTAGTGATTTTAAGACTTTCTATCCAGTAGTGTTGACGGTTTTTCGCTAACTGATTCCAGTCAAAAGGTAAAAAAAAAAACAAACTAAAACAAAACAAAAACAATTGCGCCAAGATTAAAACATGGTTTTAAGGATAACTATTGAAGCGTCACCAAAACTCTTGGTACTATCGCAGTCAGTTAATTGCACACATTATATTTTAATGGTACCAAAATGTTGGTAAACTCCGCAATATATGATACCTTCCAGTGGAAGGTACTACGGAGAAACAAACGATAAACAGAGCTATAATTCCATGATAGCCAAGTCTACAATATCACCATCACATATCGAATAAGACAGAAATGAGATCTAATTTTTGTATGTGTTCGTAGTGGAAGAACTTTGTAAATGGTATGGAAGAGTCTGCCCTCCAAAAAGTCAATGTACACAGTACGGAAAAGAGTTTTATTGCCAGTGTGAAACCGGATATGTCCCAAACAAGCGGAACAAATGTGAAGGTGAGTTTTATCGAAAGACAAGCAAACAACAACAGCAAGTAAGAGATTAACCAAACAACAACAACAACACTATAATAAAATATTGGAAGTTTAACGGCTCCCAATGTATGGACCTTCATAGCTTAGTTGGTAGAGCTCTGCAGCGCCAACGAAGAGGCCATGGGTTCGACTCCCGTTGAAGTCCAGAAGTATATTTCGAGTTAAATTGCAATTACCACTGCCACGATCGTATCTTCATGTAACCATAGTTAGTTAATACTTTCCTCTTCAAACTATGATTTAACTTTGTATTTCCGTAGTTCACATCATCTTCACTCTATTTCAGGTTATTTCATTACTTGCTTATCGATCAAAAAATTGTCTATTCAATATTTTACCAATTGCGTCAAAAAGTAAAATAACACACACACAAAAATAGAAATAATTTAGGAACTAAGATTTGGTCTTGTTATTTGTAAAAGTATGGTTTTTAAACCAAAAGAAAAGGGCAAACATATTGTCCGTTTTCACATGACGTCACGGCGGCCATATTGGTGTTTCAAAACAATGAAACGGCGGCCATGTTGGAGTCCCAAACCGGTCCTGTGGGAGTTGAACACTTTTCTTATGCAAACGCTTTATTTTGTTTCAATAAATTTGCATAGATGCTGGTCACGTAAGTGAAAACGCTCTCTTGGGCGTTTTCACTTTCTTCACCTGCAGCTATACATATATTGCGACAAAATAAAGCGTTTGCATAAGAAAAGAGTTTAATTCTCGCGGGGTGGGTTTGAGACACCAACATGGCGGACGTGATTTGATGGGAAATGGCTGTTATAAAGAAAGAACAAACTAACGTGACAAGTGAGATATAAGTAAATAAGGTTTCTTGGCGGCTTTTCTTGTCATTTTCACAGATATCAATGAGTGCAATGATCCTAGAAAGTGTGCTCGTACATCAAAATGCCAAAATATACCTGGTTCTTTTACGTGCGAATGTCAGGATGGCTTTATTGGGGACGGTGTGCTATGCGAACGTGAGTGTTTTACAGCGTATTCTGCAAGTAAATAGTTGTTGCAATACATTTTTTTAACCTTGGTCTTTTGTCATTATGTTCGCTGTTCTAGGTAATTTTTTTGGTTTTAAGGTTTTTTTTTCCATAAACAATTAGGGTGTTAAATGTATGCTTGTGCCTTTGCCATCGCTCAAGAAACTTAAAACAGCGCAAGTGCTGTTGTTACTACGCGTCATTTTACGGCTATTGGTCCTTAATTCTAGTTACTGAAGATGATTGTACGACAATTTTTCATGAACCCTTCGATGTACCCACAAAAATCGCGGAAAAAAAATGCAATGGATGTATCGCGCTGCCATTTCTTATGCCACAAAGAAACTCCAAGGCCCGAGTGGCGGGCCGGGGGTACTTCTTGGAATTCTTGGTGGGAATGTGCCACGCAGTTCTCCAAATCTTGACCCTTTTTCAGACCAAAACAATGTCATTTTTCACAACCGTTTTCAGACATGGCCTCTAAATTCCATACCCATTCTCAGACCTGGCCTTTACGAAATTATGTCATCATCACTTAGATTAGAACGGCAACAAAAAATGATTTATTTAAGTCCATTACGAAATCGAACACACGGTCTACACTCTTATAGACTATAGAAATGACGTCATAAAATGTTCAAAACTCAAGTGGTGGAACCAGGAGCCGCAGGCGAGTGGTTTCACTGCAAAGTTTTGAACAATTTATGGTGTCATTTCTATGGTCTATAAGAGTGTGGACCATGGAAAATTGTCGGTGGTCAATTTGTTTTTAACAACGACATTTATTTTTTGTTTCCTGCGACGTTTTTTTTTTGTTGTTTTTCGTATTTTTTTTGTATTTTTGCAGCTTCAGGCACCAACTCACTGTCAGAAATGTCTCCCCATGTGCTGAAATTTGGTTCTTCTTTGTCCATGTTGAGGAGTAAAACTATTTTCATGAAAAACCAAAACAAAAACAACCCGCACTGCGTGACATGTTACGTCATTTCCATGGACTATACTCTCACAGACCATGGCTCTCGACCATTCAGCGCGCGAGGATTCGCTCAGTTATTGTGAAAACCCATATGGCTTATATAAGGGAGTACTTCCCCGGGTCGAACGCCTACCACACATACTCAGATCCAAAAATGTTCTGATACACGTTGTTCAAACGTAGCAAAGCATCAATGCAAGACATTCAAGTTTCATCTTCATCCCCTCGGAAAATGGAAGCAGACGATCATAAGTTTAGCCTTAGAAAACGGCCAACATTTCTTGACACCACCACGGTTTCCCTGCGAAATGACGTCTGAGCAGCGACTGCAGAAATTCCATACTGATGGCACGACACTACTCAGATCTGGAAAGTGCTTCTGCTTGGTCGAGTCGCGAGAAAATTGGCTTTAACCAATCAGTGGCACTACCCAGATATGGGTAGTGTCGCGTCATCAGTATGGAATTTCTGCGCTCGTTTCTTAGATGTCATTTCGCAGGGAAACCAGTGGCGGCGTCGCGAAATGTCGGCTGTTTTCCCAGGCTACCGTAAAGCCAGATTAGCATACACCATTCACTCTACTAGCAACAGCCTCCTCCTCAGGCGCTTCGTTTTTCGCATGGCAGAGGCGAGCGCGAAACGAGTGACTGGTGATGAACCGCAGGGAACCATGGGAAGGGTACAGACGGCAGGCACGCACATTTTCATCAAAAGAGAGGTGTCTGGGTACGAGGCAGCTACTAGCAATACATAAATTTTATTCAAGGAAGCATTAAACACTGAATGACTGGTCCCGAAGGAAACAGTTTGCTTTGTTTCTCAAGAATCTCAATGTCCGCCTC
Organism: Porites lutea; assembly: GCF_958299795.1. Classification (NCBI taxonomy): domain Eukaryota; kingdom Metazoa; phylum Cnidaria; class Anthozoa; order Scleractinia; family Poritidae; genus Porites; species Porites lutea. The sequence continues at coordinate 8,600,328 of NC_133201.1, forward strand.
GGGAAACATTGAGATTCTCGTGAAACAAAGTTAACTGTTTACCGAGGGACTAGTCTTTATGTGATTTGTTATTAAGCTGGAAACTCATTAAACCTCGCTGTAACGGCGGTTGTCGGTCAACATCCGCGGGGAACAATGCACTGTTACCCTCTGACGTCACAGAAATTGCAATGCTATTCGCTCGAACAATTTGGAAAGAAACAGTTTTATTGTTAGAAGTCATGTGTCCTCGAAGTAACCAATGAGAGCTCGCGCTGTTTGGAAAAAAATTTCTAGCTGTATAACAAACTCTAATAGCCAAGGGTCAATTTAATAGGTAAGAACGTTTGCGAGCATGACAGGTGTAACCGTTAATTTAGAGTCTGAAAGCAATGACCTGACCCCAGAATATAAAGCGGGAGCATGCGAGGCGCAATGAATTACTCTTTATAGCGGAGCACCATGGGTAAGAAAATTTGGTAATCTATGCATCCAAGAAGTTTTGGTTCTGGGAAAATCGTCCGTACTGAGTACGTCCGTCCTTACGTCCACCCGTTCATGTTAGCAGAGCTTCGCTTTTGGCCTTGCCTAAATCTATATTTTACAACCTTCTCATAGGCTTACCTGAGAGGTTAACAAACATTGCTGTTGGAAAGGCAACTGAAATGCGGACCACAGAAGGATATTTTTTTTCTAGCAGAGCTGTGGACGGTAACAGGAACGGGAATTTGCGTGCAATAAGCTGTGCTAGAACGTTAAGAATGAAAGAACCTTGGTGGCTTGTGGACTTAGAAAGCAAAGTCTGGGTAGAGAAAGTTCTCATTGCTAACAGGAACGACTGCTGTCACAAATGGTTGTCAGACTTGGAGATTCGCATAGGTAAGGCACATACTCTCTATTGAAGATTCTAATTGACCATTAGGTAGTCCACGAATGAATTGACCGTTGAGTCGTATATAGAGTTGTAATGAGTCTGCATGATCATTATGAATTATAGCGCATGCTCATTAAGGCGTGAACGCTTTTTATCATATTCGCCCCCTGCGAAGTTTGCTCAAAAAGAAGTTTGGAAGCTAGTCGAGCCGTTTCCTGGTCACTGTCTTGTTACAGAGAGGTAAAACCGCCCATAAAGCCGTGTATAAGTCGACATTTGGCGGCCTTCATTACCAGATGAAAAATGCCAGCCTCCAAAGTTCAGAAGGCGGGCTTAAAAGTAACACAGCAGTCTCGACTTTAACTTTCGCTTTCTTCTCTCTCTCCTTTTCTATCGCTTTTCTTTCCTCGCCGGCTTTTTTTTGTGGGAAAGTATTTGAGATCGTAGGATAAGATCGATGGAAGTACCAGTGGGTAATGGAAGAAGATTTTCATTGGAATTTTCGGGTCAACTTTTCATAATTTTTCGTATTCATTCTGGTCTCCTAGACTGGATCTTTCTCACTCTGCCGTAGCGCAAGTTAGATGACAATGTTTTTGCCTTGACCGTTAATGAGTAGTAGTAATTTTTAACCAGGAGACTCTCACTAGGGTGATTTTCAGAGAGGTCCGGAAAATAAAAAATTGCAAAAAGAAAAAAGTGTAAAAAGATATAATTAAAAAGCTACAAAACATTTTTCAACACTAAAAACCAAGTACATGATCACAAGGAACTATTAAAAAGATTATGAAATTAAAAATTATTAAAATTATTAAAAAGTCACGATATCATTTGATTTTCTTAAAAAGATGTAGAACTGTTCAGAGTTTAACAACTGATGACTTAACAATCGTTTCAAGGGACGTGGACCCGCACGGAATTTTACGGGCGGTTCAGGGGCAAATGTTTTGCTTAAATTTCTCAAACAGCGTCGGAATTTTTTTTTTTGCTTAACGTTCTCCAAGCAGCTGGTTGTTTGAAGTCAAGCGCTGAACCCAGCAAATTCTAAATAGTAGTCTTTATGTTTTAGGTAACAGAAAAGAATATAATCGACCTTCAAACCCAATATGCCGTCAAGGTCTTGTCGTTCCTAAAGAACCTTGGCTCTACAGCTGCGCCGAGCCAATGCTCGGAAGATACCTGTACATTCGTTTAGTAGGATCAAACCCCACAGTGCTGACACTCTGTGAAGTGGAGGTCTATGTGGACAGTAAGTACTTGTACAATCCCTTGGCTATGGATCGGGTAATATCGGGTCTAAATGAAACGATGCAGATTACGTATCCTGAACCGACTTAGATTTCTGTTAAAGTGATTAGGTTGGTTAATAACCAGAGGCACCCAACGACAATTTTCGGAAAATATCTGTTCGGAAGACGATTTGAGATCTAGAATTTTCGGAACATATGTTGTAAAATTTTTTGCTTGCCTGCCTCTCCTAGGATTTTCGAACATCTACAAAATGGTATAATTACCCATTTTTAACGGATTTTGACCCTAAAAAAGGCCACCTAGAATTTTCAGGAGCCTTTTCCTGGCTGAAATTTTCGAGAAGGTAAGTTTCTATCCCTATAATTTTCGGATCACCAGACTTTCAGCTACGATATCCTAACAGATGAAAAATTTTTAGAGGATAAAAATATGCCTATATCTACCGTTTAAATACTAAAATACGTTCAAAAATGCTATGTTAAGTGGCTTTGAACTATATCCTCGTTGGGTGCCCCTGAATAACGAATTCAGGAAGGATATATCTTCCTAAAGTCGGAAGGTTCAATTAGGAGAGGTTAAATTTGCCAAGAGAGATAAAATAAGCCCGATAATCATTCATAGCCGTTGCCGTCGTTTTTGCTTTAAGGTTCCTAATATGGTAGTTACCCCTGGGTCATGACCACTGTAAAAAGTATGGTACTGCGTAAAGTTTAAATAGGATCTTTTGATGAGTAGACGCTCTTCTACTTGCGGGTATTTACCAGTACCATGAGGGAAATTGGCAGCGTACATCTTGTAACACATGGTGCCGTATGTTTTTCAGAGACAACAATCTTCTCCCATTCCAAGTTCTTAATTCCCTACGCGAACAGTAAACTCGAAAAATCAACTTTTCTTCGATATGATTATCACAAGGCTGTCATGAAACTGGAAAAAGGTTCTACTATAAAATTAAAGAAGCAAGACATCATTGTCGACCTGCCCCCGAAAGCGGAGAGTCTCAAGAACAGCGTGGCTGTGTATATACCGGTGATGTACGACTCCTATGGGAAAAATGCAACTGCCACTTGTGGGAAAGGAGAAAATGGCGAATACTTAAATGGGAAATTTGTTAGCGAGATATACGCAAAGATGAAGTATGCAGTGAACGTAACCAACAATGGTGAGTATATCAAAAGAAGTGAGGCTAGAAATACATTTATTATTATTATTATTATTATTAATACCATTATCCATTGCTTTTGTTTATGTTTTTGTTTCTTTCAATAATGTCTTAAGTCTTTGTCGTCCAAAAAACAGTGGTAATACTGCATTTGTTGGAATTTTGAGTTTAGTTCTAGGAAAGAGGAAATTTAAAAACAGGTTATTCAACTGCAGCCAGTTAACAGATCTGCGCATGAAAGGTAGTGTGATTTTAAAATACTTCCTTTGTATAATAATAAAGACAATGATAGTAAAATACTTATATTATCCTTTTCCCTTGTGGGCTTTTCAGGGATAATGAAACAAATCATTTCAATTGAAACTGCCTCCGTATAGACAAGAGGTCCGTTACAAAACCTATTATAATATTTTTGTTTTGTCACGCCGTCTGGACACAAACACGTTCAACGTCCAAAAACCTTACTAAAAAGTAACACTCGGGAAAAATCTTTGTGATATATCTACTTTGTACGTGTTTTTATTATACACGTAGTGCTCGTGTTCTATGTATACAGCCTGAAAATATTGCAAAGAGCTGACCGATTTGATGACTTATTTATAGGCGACATCTGCAAGCTTCAAGTTGAATGTCCCAAGCATTCGTTTTGTGACACCACATACATTAGCAGCTCATCTCCGCCGGGTTCTTACCAGTGCGTGTGTGACGATGGCTACTCCTCTTCGAACAAACGCCCTGGAAATGTTGTTGCCTCAGGGGAAAAATGTACCGAAAATCCCCCTTCAGGTAAGTCTACTTTTAAGATTCGTGGAATCCTGGCTTATCTGTAATGTACATTACATATCGATGTACTTCCTCCTTCTCTATGCCTCCTCCCTTTCGGGATTTTCCCGCTATCGAAATTCCCCCCTTTCAGAACACATTATTGGTGCGCTCCCACTTAAAAGCTTTTTTCAGAAAAATCGTTTTGAAATTGCAATGCACCTCTCACTGCTCACTTACAGTTGAATCGAAGGTGTTATGCCGGCTTTATGCACCTTGAATATTTTTTATGCTCTAACAAGGGGCCAGGGCCCCGTTTCTCGAAAGGCCCATGAACTTTTCGGGCCCGGAGGCAAATTTTAAAATCAAAACCTGTTGAATAGTAGCACAGTTCTTAGCTCACAAACCAGTGAATTTTGCTTTATTAAGTACCATTTTCAAAATTATTGAAACTTTGATCTTGAATGCAAACGCGGCAAGCATAAACAGCTTTTCGAGCCCCAACAGTTACCGGGACTTTCGAGAAATGGGTCCCAGGTTACGGATATCACAATTATGATCTTAGAACACAACACTTAAATTAGCCAAAAAACGAAAGATAAAGAAAAAGCAGTAAAGAACAGCGATGTTTGATTTATGCTTTCTCTCCTCATAGTTTTGCATCATCACAACGTATGTAGGATCGAGCAGGAGTTCTCGACAAACAGGAGAGTGCGCCTGTCAAGCTTCGGTTAAGTGTGTTTTTTGTAACAAAGTTTTTATTTCATTTAGAACCGAAGCTCAAATATAGTAGACAGAATCAGGCATTGAACAGTAAAACGAGTTCCTCGCCAGTTGACAATTACGCTGGCTGCAACCACAAAGGTTGTAAAGAAGTCCTTGCCTTGGCAAAGCTTGCAGTTGACGGTTATTATGCTAACTGCTTTCGCTCCGTGTCCACTTATAAACCATGGCTGATGATTCATCTTGACGGAACACACCTAATCGTCTCGGTTCAGATTGCTTCATCAAAGGAATTTGACCTCAAAAGACTCAAGATTTTTATAGGTAGGGAAATAAGCAATTGTTAATTTATGTTGCTGATGGTCGCAGGGGCGTAGCCATAACACACGTTCGTATCTATAAACTAGGGCAATGTTAACTCCTTTATAACTTCTCTCAGACAATATTTCTGCAGAGCAAAATACGGTGTTTTCCCCGATTGTGAAGATCCAGAAAAATAAAAACCTCATTATACTGTGTTACGAAAAATTGTATTGCGTGACTTTTAAACGTGACATTCTAGAAGCTTCGCGAGAGTTCATAGTTTGTTTATTTTAGGATCTTGCGTAAGCGTTTCGAAAGCGGTATATTTTGCAATCTTTCTATAATTAGACTATTTGGAAAGTTCTAGATTCTTATTGTAAAAGTATATAAGTAGGCGAGTCCGAGTTAAGTTTTAACTAGTTTTCACAAGCGAAGAGAGTTGACGTTAGTCGAGTTTAGTCAAGTGTGACGAAGGCAGTGTTTATTCAAGTTGGCGGAGGCCGTGTAAGTTTATCAAGTTAATTCAAGTTGGCGGAGGCCGTGTAAGTTTAACGAGTTACGTGCTGTTGTGGAGTTTTACTTCGTGGAAACTACGTTCATTTTTGGAATACATCTTCTGTTGCTGTTCCGACAACCTTGCGTTCAGTTTGGTTTGCTAGCTACCCGTCCTCTGAAAGATTACCCGCGTAATATCATAGGTGACGAATTACTCCTGAATTTTGGCGCGAAATTTCAGCGTTAATTTGTAATTTCACATGTGAAATTACAAAATTGCCATGGCAACCCTTCCGTACGTCTCAGTGTCAAGATGGCGACGAAGTTTTAAAGCGCCGTGAATGAAGATGTCAGGGCACAAAAGACGCTTTAGAAAACCTGAACACACCAGGGAACATCAAGAAGGATTCTAACAGGTATTTTGTCGAAAAAGTCTGAAAAATTCTGAACTTTATAAGTCAAATTTAAGGTCTAAACATTTGAGAGAGTAGGGTTCTCGATCGATACGATCCAGGATAAACGTATCAAAAATCCAAGATTGCTAACGTAATTCGTCACCCATGATATTAATAGGTAATCAAATGGTATACTCGTGAAATAGGGAATAATTTCACTTGCGTTTTGTCCAAATCCTAATAATTCCCTCGCCTAAAGGGTCGGGAAATTATTACGATTTGGACAAAACGCGCGTGAAATTATTCCCTATTTTCACTCGTCACCATTTGATTACACATACTAACATACTGAAAGAAAGAAACGACAATAGGACATTTTTAAGATGGCGTCACTTGACTACTACGACCAGAATTCTTTTGGGCTTTCTTTTCATATTTAAATTTGGTAGCCCCAGTGAGGTTTAAGTAACAAAAGCCCTCATTTGCACAAGAAAGCAAAACCCTGAAGGATCCTGGTCATAGCAGTAAAATGACGCCATCATGCAAATGGCCTATTTAACCAAGTGACTCACGTGAAAACGATTCGAGAGACAATGTAGGGTTGACTTGAAAAACAGTGCGCGTATCTCGAAAATTTGGTTGGTGCGTTGACCTAATGAAGGAGCACGTGAGCAATACCCAATTCTGTCACAACACGGCTTAAGCATCAACCTCCACAACACCCCGTTTATCTTATTATTTTTAACGTTTTTTATCAAAGGCTATAGTGGAATGAAGTTGCGTGCGGATAGTATCTTCGCTGTAATAAACAATTTTCCAAAAGGCACCCTTTGGAATGTAGGATCTGACTCTGGCAAGATCACCTACTTTGGGGACGTCGTCAAGATCCAGACAACATCATCAATTTTGGCGCTCTGTGAGGTTGAAGTTTATACCGAACCGTATGGTAAGAGCGTGAAAAACGTTGCTTGTAACTTGAAATTTCTTCTTATTTTCTGTGAAGATCGTTTTTGCATCTTAATTGGAATTTTTTCCTGACCACGACTGAAGTATTTTGATTCAAGTCATATAGATTTTGTACGGTTGCTTCCAAAATTCTTGTTACTTTAGCAATTTTCTGCTTGCCATTCTTCACCTTGCCATTCTTCTTGGTACTTTTGCGATTTTTGCGAAATTTGCGACCTTCTCGAGGTCCTTCTTTGCCTTTTTTCCTTTACAAGTCAAGAATTTTTTAAATTTATTACTCTTGCTGAATTTACGATATTTGCAAGTTAGTGTCACAAATGATTTTCTTCAGTTGTGAATTTTTTCCTGGAGGGCCTTTGTTCTTTATAAGTATAAACTTTTGCTAAATTTGTTATTCTTGTTATTGACTCGATCACTTGAAAGTGTTTTTCTTTTTGCAATTAAAATTCTTGTTACTTTTGCGATTTTTGCGAAATTTGTAGACTGCCTTCTTTGCCATTCTCCTTTATAAGTGTGAACTTTTGCTCAAAAATGTTATTCTTGTTATTGCGATAATTGTTAGCATGTTTTGTTGTTGTTGTTGCTGAATGAAAATTCTTGTCACTTTGGCGATTTTTGCGAAATTTGCAGAGGACCTTATTTATCTTTTTCTTTATAAGTGCGAGCTTTTGCTTTGTTATTCTTGTTATTCTTGCGATATTAATCAGTGTGTTTTTTGATGCAATGAAATGTCTCGTTTCGTTTGCGTTTTTTGCAGACTTCCTTAGATTTCTGCAAGTGGTTTCTATTAATCATGTTTTTGCTAAAATTGCGACAAATATTTGCTAGAAAATTTTTGTCACTGCTTCCAATCCTTGTTGAATTTGTTCTTCTTGCTATATTTGTTATTTCTTCTATACATTTCTGAGAGCAGTTTCATTGAAATCGTTTTTGCGAAAATTACGAAAACAATTTGTTAGCCAATTTTGCGACTGTGTTCAATCCTGGACATAAGTGGGCCTTATATGTCAGAGGAACACTGATGGTGGTAACTGTGAGAAGTGTTTTCCCCTCATCAATAACAGAATCAGAAGAGCTCTATCGACAGGTGGCAATCACCTTAGGCAGCTAAAGGATGCAATAGTTTCAGGGGCAAAAAAGAAAATGTCCCCTGCGTATAGCAGGCAATATGAAAAACCTATTGTTCAACATGTTCAACTGTTTTTTGCTGACTTTGTTTTGCACCTGTTGTGCACCTAATCATTGTTCATTTTATTGTTCATTGGTAGCGAACATCGCATTAAAGCATGTTGCGCTTGGATCAACGAACTTTTCTGCAAAAGGAAACCCACTCGCAAACGCTGCTACAGATGGTAAATACCTGTTGGGTGGTCCACCCTGCTTCTACTCTAAATACAAAGGAAAAGCATCATGGGTAACCGACTTGGGTCCCAATAACCGTGTTGCCATGGTGCTTATTTATCTTCAGAAGGAACTTGCAGACGTGCACAAATGGAATGGACTGAAGGACATTGACATCTATGTAGGTCAGTGACCCTCCCCCCCGCCCCCCCAATAGCAACAACGAACAAAACATCTACAAAAGAAAATAAAGACATTTGTATTTTTCGATTTCTGAAGTAAGTACTAAGCCTATATTTTTTTACTCGAGAAGACGTAAAACTAAAATTAGCAAATGCTGTCGTGTATAGCTAACTAGTACATTACCATAAAGTTAATACATACGAATTATTCAACAAAATGTTTTAAACGAAGTGCATGATGCATAGATGTGTTTCATCAGTGCCTGGTTTATTACAAAGGTGAGAATGCACCAGGATTCCCAGAGCTTCGAACGAAGCCTCCGAACGATTCTCTCTGCTGTCATGTTCGTAAGCCTATTATGAATGGAGACTACTTAGAGTGCAAACGGACTTTAGTTGGACGGTTCCTGAAGATTCAAGCTTCAAATCCAGATGTTATTTTAGAACTGTGTGAGGTAGAAGTGTTCTCAACAAGAATAGGTAAGATAATGGCTTAACCAGGGTTTCAAGTGCATTTTGATGAACTATTTAGCAGTTTTCCCTGAAATAATCTAAATTGTTATATTCCTAGACTTTCACTCAACTAAACAGGGACAGCCATTGGCTGATTCTTGGTCTCATGGCCTTTAATAAAATCAAATGCATCCCGATCGTAATACATTTGAGCAGTTGTACCCCGCTCAAGCGCGTGATCAAAGCATGGTGGAAAGTGACATGATATAAGGCGGGTAACGACTACCAGTTTTCACTTTCGGGAATGAACACAACAAGAGTCCACAACACAAGCATGAATTCTCAAGCTTAAAAGCAACGATTTTCAAAGTTATCCCAAAAGAGAAACGGCAGCTAGTCAGTAGTGGAGGAAAAAGATGCAGATAATATAAGGAAAGCACCTTTTAAATCATTCCGAGTCGATAGTTTTGAGAATTAAATTTGTGTTCTTATAAGTACCGAATCGACTGTTTTGATTCGCATTGATTATTCGTCTGTTGCTGTTGAGGTGAAAGTCCAGAAGTATAACAAAACACTTAATGTCAGGTCCCTCGGGCAACCAGTTTGTTTTGTTTTCCCTCGAGTCCTGATGTTTCCCTCGACTTCGTCTCGGGAAATTTCGGGACTTTCGGAAAAACAAACCTAACTATTTCCCTTGGAATTTGACATTAAGTGAATAATATTATCTGGAACACCGTTGTAAATTATCACAGTCGCATTAGTTTATTACAACAGTGAAATGCTTTAAAATATCTTGAAATACTTAATGTTCCTTACACCAAGATTGTCTGAGTTGACTACTTGTACGTTACGTGACGTCATAATAACGTCATTGTTCAAAAGGACACCATCTTGGTCTTTATTTTGTCAGAAAAATGACCTTTTTTATGATGAAAATGAAATCAAATATATCAAATCGAAATTGATTGAACATCAAAAATGGTTTCCTATAAATAGGTCTTGCATTTTAAACAAATAATTACATTGAAATGTTTGAGATATACCTGATTAAAGAAAGGTAACTTTGGGCATTGGGAATTAGGTATTGGCAAGCTATTGTTTGGTGGTCACTAAAGTAAATTATTGTTTGTTCCGTATGCCCGAAAGACAAATTAACAAAGCAACCTTTTTCCATTTAGCTGTATTTATGTGGCGTCCTTTTGCACTCTGGAATGGGTCAGAACCATCTTGTCTAACGTTATGAAGACCATCATTATTGCACATATCAAATGTTCCGCTTATTCAAACAGCTAATGCATGATAATCACCTACACAGCAATTGTACACAAGTAAAAAAGAAGGCGTCAAATCTAGTAGTGTATTATGGAACCATTGTTAACAACTTCTTTTTCAGTCAACGTAGCTGGAAGTCGAACTGCTTATTCTTCTTCAAGGGATATTTTTGCTGGCCTCGCCACCGACCATAAAGTGGGTATGTAAGTGACTTGGTCATGATAGATGAATTATGAAAGAAGTTTTTCACGTTACCACCAATACAAAAATCTATTAAACACCAATTGTACATGGGAATCGCTATTTTGCTACAAATTTTGACTGTAAGAATCTTACTGAAAGGAAAAATCCTCTTGGGATTGATGATATTTGTGAGAAGCTTGAGATGAAGAGGCCCTATTGTCCAAGCGCCAATTTCTAACCCCTAGAATGTAACTGTTTCAGGTTTGGATTTAGTAAACATTGTTTTGGCTTAAAAAGCTAGTTGTTTTCGAAGGTCGCCATTGATAGGCTCATGCAGCATCAAAATATATAGATTCTAGACAAGGGCAGATCACAAGAGAGTTCCCTCAGACCGTGGAGTAACTTTTTATTGTTACTGTTTACTAAATAGACAAAGCATTCAGCACAAACTTGGAAAGTCAGGTGGCTTGGTGGAGTGTTGACTTACTGGTCAGGACTAAGATTCATATGATCCGTATAGTAACAGCAGTAGGTCACAAAAAGATTGACTTTGAAGGCCTGGAGCTCAGAGTAGGTAGGCACTGTTTTCTTCCAACCTCGTTCTCAGGTCTTCTTCTTGTCGCTCAAGAGTAGGAGAGAATCCTTCGAAAGAGGTTGAGTTATCTTATTGTGTTTAGTGCCTCTATAAAAACCCTCATTATTCATACTAAGTTAAAGTAACTTGAGTGGGAAATGTATCTGCCTATATCAAATAAATATTGATGTTTTCCAATAAACTTGTTGACATTGCCTTAGATTAGCATTTGCCATATCATTTTGGCCTCATATCACACGTTATGAATTAAAAGTAATGACAAAACATGGCCAGGAATTCCCCTATAAATATTATTACCTGTTTTATCAATAATAAATGGTTATATGAAAGTATGAGGCTTCAAGGTGATTTGAACTTATGGTCTCTAGCGTCAGCGCTGCAGTGTTCTGCTAACTGAGCTACGAAGACCCGACATACATACATAAATACATACAGTCCAGTTTTTTTAGCTCACATTAACCTGTGAAAGAATTTAAACTTAGAATGAGGATGATCTGAACTGCTGACAGACAAATCTAAATCAGATTCACCATCTCATTTAGATTTGTAATCCGCAATTCACATGCCATCATCTTTATGGTAATGAGTAAATAGTTAATTGCTGGCTATACGCGCCCATTACATTGCATTTTGATAACTCATTTCAGGCGAAGGACATCCTACTGATGAACCCAATAGACTTGTTGCCAAATGGAAACCGACTAATGACATTGTGCAAGTTATGACCTGTCCGAGGGCTACTCGAGGAAGATTTGTCACTCTTAAGCTGAGAAGGAAGTCAAGTATTTTGAGCTTTCGAGAGGTGGAAGTCTACAACGGACCTCTTATAGGTTAAAATCCTATCAATGTATTTAGGGAGCTTAACCCTTTAAGCCCTAAGAACAAAATTTGAATTCTCATTTGTTGCCCCTATATATTTCGCTATCATAGCGAAAACATTGGTCGTTTTCACGTCAACGATGCAATTTTTTCGTCGTACATATTTAACCGTGTCAGATAGACAATACGTCTTACTTTGAAAACGGCCATTGTCTCGCGTGAAGTACTGTAAAAACAGTTTCTTTCTTAAGAAGTTTGTAAAAGAATCAATTTTATAAGGGAAAAAATTTCTTTAGTACTTTGCAGAGGCCATGATCTTGGTCCAAATGCTGATAGTGATAGGGCTCCTATTTATAACGGGTTCTGCCTCGACTGCCTTAACGGGATTTCCCTGAATAAATAAGTTTTCGATTATGAACAAAATCTATTGGTCTGGCTGATTAGCATTAGGTTCGTCCCATTTGAAGTTCGACCTTTCTGAACATTGCCTTAGATCCTTTACTGCGTATTGGTACTTTCTTCACAGATGTAGACGAGTGTGAGATACCTGGTGTCTGTCCTAAGAAGCTAAAATGCGTAAATCTTCCGATATCGTACACCTGCGAGTGCCGTGATGGATACAAGCCGAGGCCCGGAAACTCCACCGACTGTCTAGGTGGGTCATGATATGTACGGTGAGAAAATACGTAGTCACTTTGAATCATACTTCACAAAATGCAAAGCAAAAGAAAAAAGAACGTGATAATTGTTAGTGTCCACGTCAAAGCTAGAAAAGGCGCTTTTTGTCATAACAGTACAATTGCTGACTTGCAGTTGATGTCACGCCGGTCACGGTTGGTTAGATGTGTTTGATATAGATATGTCCAGGAATGCTGGTTTCTGCTATGAAATTCATGTTTCTTGTGCAAGACATCACGGAGTGACTCCCCTAATCCTAATCCTGCCCTAAACGCCTTATAATTCTGTCTACTTGAAGTCATATGGTCCTTATAGAAATAATTTTGGATCATTATACGTTTCTGGGAAACTGCCCACCTACCCCTCCCCTAAGCCAACATTAACACTTAGTTCTCACTTAAGGCAAAATGTTGGCTTAGGGGAGGGGTAGATAGGCAGTTTCCCAGAAGCACATAATGATCCATAATTTTCTTCCTCACTTCCTAGTTTTCTTGCATTTCTGGATATAAGAGAATGGTTGATGGATTGGTTGGTTCCGTTGGGAACTAATTAAAATTCTTTTTGTACGTATAAATTCTGTATTAATTTTTTAACCAACATGGCTGCCTTGTCACGTGGTTGCAAGCGTGCAGTAAAAGTGCGCATTATCTGCAAAACAGAGGTTTTCGTTAGAAGGATATTGATTGCATATATTTATTTTAATTTCAGAAATTGACGAGTGTGCTGCTGGTAAAAACGCTTGTCCTTTGAAGAACACCTATTGTTTAAACACAGTTGGATCCTATAAATGTCTTTGCAGTCCCGGATATTCACCGGTTTATAATGATACCAAATTGTCTTCCTGTCGGGGTAGGACTGTTTTTTTATTATTTTGTTACCTTTAATACACAATATTTAGCAATTATTGAATGAGGCTGAGTAGGATAGGAAGAATTCTGCAGATCGAGGAGGGTGTTATCCACCGAGGCCGAAGGATTTAGCCAGGGCTAAAAGCGAAGCTCTCGATAATATATATAGTTTGCTTAAACAAAATATAAAATCGATTTTTAGCGCAACATAGGGTTCAAATGTTTAACAATGTTGCAGCCTTTCGAAGCGATGTGACAACAATGTTGTAACGCTGTGTTGCGCTAAAAATCGTCGTTGCAAGTCGTCCCGTGTAACATCACCTTTAAACGGCGAAGGCAACGAGGACGGTGAAAAAACAACCATAGATCTAATTAGCAAAAAAGTAACTCTGCACGTGCAGCAAACTTTTTTTCTTCACTTTTTTTCCGTTGTTTTGCACGACTACAACGTGAAACTTCCAGAAACTTCCTAGTTACACGTTTTAAGGTGATGTTACAGCATTTCTCATTTTCTCACCGCCGCTACAAAACTTTCATGTTGTTCTTCCAGCAAAAAATATGTTTCCTTTGTTTGTTTTATCTCTCGCTCTAGCTCTCTGTCGCTCTTTTTCTCGTTGAGCTTCGCTGGCCTGTCACCTACTTTCTCTTTCTCTATATTCCAAATTTGTGGACATAATAACACGGATACACAAACAATTTCCGCTTTCCGTTTTCGTCGTTATTGACTGTTTAGTTGTCTCTGCTTCACAAGACGCGGGCGGCTATGCGATTTCCGGCCAAAATAACCTCAAGTTGCATTTGGGTTGCCATACCTGTTGATTGAATTATTTTACATTGGTATGCCAGTGGTGCAGACGGACGGACGGGCGGTCGAAAGTATCTCGGATGGGTAGATTACCATATTTTCATAGGTATGGGGCTACGCTCGCGCGCGCGTGGAGCTCCGCTCATAAAAACTAACAATCCGATGATTTTTCCTATCTTTCTTCGATGTTAATTTTGCTACAGATGTTGATGAATGTACGAATTCAAGCCTATATTCGTGTCCAACAAATCATTCCAAATGCATCAATGAAATGGGATCTTACCGATGTGGCTGCAATGAAGGATACAGGAAATCGTGGAGTAGTGAATACAGAGATCAGGATATTAATTGTATTGGTGAGTACAACAAAGGAATAATGCTCGATGATACGGCAGGAAAAGGGCCGGGAAGAGGGAAGAAAGGAGGGAAGAGGGAGGGAGTAGAGGGAGGGAGTAGAGGGAGGGGAAGGGTTTCAGGGGAGCGGGAAGAGAGGAGGGAAGACGGAGGTTGAAGATGGAGGGGGAGCATTTTAGGGGAGGGGAGAGAGAAAGGAAGACGGAGGTTGTAGATGGAGGGGGCGTTTTAGGGGATGGGAAAGGGAGGAGGGAAGAGGGAAGAGGGAGGGGAGGATTTTAGGGAAGGGGGAAGAGAGGAAGGAAGAGGGAGCGGGTAAATGGAGGGGGAGGGTTTTCTTGATGGAGGAAGAATATAGGACGGAAGAGGGAGGGCAGGGGTTTTAGGGGAGGGGGAAGGGAGAAGATTTTAATATCATCATCCTCCCACGGCTGTCGAGGTCGTTTTCTACTTTATAACAGCTCTTATCAGCCTTACAACTATAGTAATCGAAAAAATAATATTGAATTTATATTATTTTTGTCAACGTTTGGATGAGGCTTAGTATGATTTGAACAATTTTGTGGTTGGAGTAATTATTTTATTATTCATTCAAAGTATGTCTAACCTCAAAACATGCTTACCTCGATCTTTATAATGTTCCACTCCTTAAAACATTTGCCTATTTGTCGGCATATTGAAGATACTTTTCAAAGCAGTTGTTATCCGAGGAGTGGTATTTTGTGTCTATTCATTACTGCTGTTTTTTAGGTAGTGTTTAGACTATTTCGTCTTTGCATAACTTGTGAAATTTTTCTAAACGTAGCTGAGTGACCTTGCCCCTATCTCTTCGTTTTCCTGTCGATCATCAGTACACTGGACGTAAACGTCATTACTATTGGCAAAAATCTTCCAATTTTGGTCAACGCTACCTCGTTATGAAGAAGTAGCACGGAGATTTGAGCCAATCATAGACGGATAAATATTTAAATGAGCAGTAATACTTTCGTTTCCTGCAGATGAGAATGAGTGCGAATCTAATCAACATAACTGTGGTGCAAATTCTATGTGTTTCAACAATGAAGGCTCGTACGAGTGCTCCTGTAAGTCTGGCTTTGAAAGTACGTCTCATGATGGCAGAAACTGCAGAGGTAAGTATAATAACAACAGAATATCTTATTTTAGTACTGGTTTCCCTCAAACGAAAACGCAAGTTAATCCTGTGAGCATAGTTGTCTTGTAGCCAAAACCGTTTTAACTGTACCTCATTACATATATTGATGAATGCAAAAAGGACCTGGTGGACCATAAGAAAGCTATAGGGAACAACCATAATGACTTTGTTCAGTACTGCGGACGAACCCCTAAGAACGTCTGCGTGGGAGGCTGGCTACTTCTGTGAATGTCACAAGGGATTTGTTTTTAATGAAGAAATCAAGGCGTGTATGGGTAAGATAAATAACCCATCATCGTAAACTGTACTAACCTGCACGTGCAACATGATCAGGACTAAGCTTGACAAAGTGTCTAAAACAGGATGATAAAATTACTGGTGAACATGGTCTGGTTTAACCTTTGAGTCCTATGATGTCAACCGCACAACTGCGTAGTGTGGCAGTTGAGTTTATTTTGTAACCAAGCTCGATCAACACGAGCCCTTCGAATAACGTTTCTGTCCATCAAAAGGGGTCGGTCTGACGACCACTGACCGGTGCGAGAATGCATTTGTAATGGAATGAGAACGTAAATTCCTTTATCTGCAGAAACTGATCATGATCTGAAATTGTGCTTTGTCTGTTGCTGATAAAAACTGTTGGCTTCATAAGCTTGCGTCTCCCAACAAGGCTGATGTGGTTTGTGTAACGGAGTCCTGGTTATCGCCTCACATTGATGACTCCATAGTTGCTTTGCCTGGTTATAATTTGATTCGAAGGGACCGTGAAAGCGGTACCGGTAGGGGTGGCGTTTGCCTATATCTCAGGACTTCCTATCCTTGCAAGAGGCTGGTTCACTGTGAAGATCGGAATATCGAGTCATTGTGGATGATGTTAAGACCGTGCAGTCTACCGAGATCTGTTTCATGCATTATATTCTGTGTCATTTACCATTGTACGGCCAATGGTGAAATCAAGAATGCAGCATTGCGTGACCATGTTCAGACAAATCTCGATACCTTGCTCGTCAAACACCCTAATGCATTGGCAATCATCACTGGAGACTTTAACCCCACGTCAACCGGGTTTAATGTGAAAGATCTGACCCATGCGAATAACATCAGGCAAATGGTGAAATTTAAAACCAGAGACTCGGGGACCTTGGACTGGTTTCTGACTAACATGCCTAATTTATTCGATCTCTCGCAATTACCAAAGATTGGTGCTTCGGATCTCTTTACCATCCTTGCTAGACCTGTGACACCCTCTCTGAACTCTCGTACTAATAGAAAACTGCGGGTCAGAGATATGAGAGAAAGCGCCTGGCGACCCTTTGGTAGATGGATGTTAGAGAAGGACTGGACTCATGTTCTTGAAGCGGCCTCGTGCAAGGAAAAATTCCAGCTTTTTTCTTCCGAGTTAAAAGGGGCTATTGAGCTTTTATTGCCATGGAGAACTGTTAAAATCAATAGTTCAGATAGACCCTGGCTAACAAAGAGGTTAAAGTCATCCATTAAAAAGCGGCAAGAGGCCTTCATTAAGCATGGCAAGGACTCTAGCACCTTTAAATCCAAAGAAACTGCAATTGAAATCTATAATGCCTTAATTATGCCTCATTTTGATCACTGCAGCCCCGTCTGGGACTGTTTGAGTGGTTACTTGAGTGATAAGCTCCAAAAATTACAGAATCGTGCAGCCAGAGTTATTACTAAATCACCCTTTGATGCGAGCTCAAACCGCCTTCTCTCCACTCTCAGCTGGGAGAGGCTATCTCTTCGACGAAAGAAAGAAAAAGCCTTAATGATGTATAAAACCATGAATGACCTTGCTCCGGAATATCTACAAAGTCTTTTCTCTCAGCGTCACTCTGCTTATAACTTAAGAAACTCTGAGGGAAGGCTGACCCTGTCCAAACCAAGCACTAATTATTTGAAACGAAGCTTCTCTTACAGCTGGGCCATGTTACGGAATAACTTGCCCAAAAACTTAA
This sequence comes from Porites lutea, assembly GCF_958299795.1. Classification (NCBI taxonomy): domain Eukaryota; kingdom Metazoa; phylum Cnidaria; class Anthozoa; order Scleractinia; family Poritidae; genus Porites; species Porites lutea. The sequence continues at coordinate 8,617,891 of NC_133201.1, forward strand.
AAAATGCTGCATCCGTTGAGCATTTTAAGCGAAATATCAAGAAGGTAGCTGATATATCGCATTCCCACACGGCAATCATGTAAAGCAGTTGTAATTAGTTTTAGTTTTTAACTTAAGCTTAACTGATGATTTCCCGTGTTTAAATAAAGATTTACATAGATACATACATATATATAGTTTGCTTAAACAAGATATTAAAATCGATTTTTAGCGCAACATAGGGTTCAAATGTTTAACAATGTTGCAGCCTTTCGAAACGATGTGACAACAATGTTGTAACGCTGTGTTGCGCTGAAAATCGTCGTTGCAAGTCCTCCCGTGTAACATCACCTTTAAGCGGCGAAGGCAACGAGGACGGTGAAAAAACAACCATAGGTCTAATTAGCAAAAAAATAACTCTGCACGTGCAGCACACTTTTTTTCTTCACTTTTTTTCCGTTGTTTTGCACGACTACAACGTGAAACTTCCAGAAACTTCCTAGTTACACGTTTTAAGGTGATGTTACAGCATTTCTCATTTTCTCACCGCCGCTACAAAACTTTCATGTTGTTCTTCCAACAAAAAATATGTTTCCTTTGTTTGTTTTATCTCTCGCTCTAGCTCTCTGTCGCTCTTTTTCTCGTTGAGCTTCGTTGGCCTGTCACCTACTTTCTCTTTCTCTATATTCCAAATTTGTGGACATGATAACACGGATACACAAACAATTTCCGCTTTCCGTTTTCGTCGTTATTGACTGTTTAGTTGTCTCTGCTTCACAAGACGCGGGCGGCTGTGCGATTTCCCGCCAAAATAACCTCGAGTTGCATTTGGGTTGCCATACCTGTTGATTGAGTTATTTAACATTGGTATGCCAGTGGTGCAGACGGACGGACGGGCGGTCGAAACTACGGTCACGTGGTTACCAAAATATCTCGGATGGGTAGATTCCCATATTTTCATAGGTATCGGGCTACGCTCGCGTGCGCTTCGCGCGCGCGTGGAGCTCCGCTAATAAAAACTAACAATGCAATGATGTTTCCTATCTTTCTTCGATGTTAATTTTGCTACAGATGTTGAGGAATGTGCGAATTCAAGCCTATATTCGTGTCCAACAAATCATTCCAAATGCATCAATGAAATGGGATCTTACCGATTTGGCTGCAACGAAGGATACAGGAAATTGTGGAGTAGTGAATACAGAGATCAGGATATTAATTGTATTGGTGAGTACAACAAAGAAACAATGCTCGATGATACGGTAGGAAAAGGGCCGGGAAGAGGGAAGAAAGGAGGGAAGAGGGAGGAATAAGAGGGAGGGAAAGGGTTTCAGGGGAGGGGGAAGACGGAGGTTGTAGATGGAGGGGGAGCGTTTTAGGGTAGGGGGAAGAGAGAAGGTAAGAGGGAGGGGAGGGTTTTAGGGGAGGGGGAGGGAGAGGGAGAAAGGAAGACGGAGGTTGTAGATGGAGGGGGAGCGTTTTAGGGGAGGGGGAAGAGAGGAGGGAAGAGGGAGGGGAGGGTTTTAGGGGAGGGGGAGAGAGAAAAGAAGACGGAGGTTGTAGATGGAGGTGGGCGTTTTAGGGGATGGGAAAGGGAGGAGGGAAGAGGGAGGGGAGGATTTTAGGGAAGGGGGAAGAGAGGAAGGAAGAGGGAGCGGGTAAATGGAGGGGAAGGGTTTTCTTGACGGAGGAAGAATATAGGACGGAAGAGGGAGGGCAGGGGTTTTAGGGGAGGGGGAAGGGAGAAGATTTTAATATACGTCATCCTCCCACGGCTGTCGAGGTCGTTTTCCACTTTATAACAGCTCTTATCAGGCTTACAACTATAGTAATCGAAAAATAATGTTGAATTTATATTATTTTTGTCAACGTTTGGATGAGGCTTAGTATGATTTGAACAATTTTGTGGTTCGAGTAATTGATTTATTATTCATTCAAAGTATGTCTAACCTCAAAACATGCTTACCTCGATCTTTATAATGTTCCATTCCTTAAAACATTTGCCTATTTGTCGGCATATTTAGGATACTTTTCAAAGCAGTTGTTATCCGAGGAGTGGTATTTTGTGTCTATTTATTACTGCTGTTTTTTAGGTAGTCTTTAGACTATTTCGTCTTCGCATAACGTGAAATTTTTCTAAACGCAGCTGGGTGACCTCGCCTCTATCTCTTCCTTTTTCTGTCGATCATCAGTACACTGGACGTAAACGTCATTAATATTGGCAAAAATCTTCCAAATTTGGTCAACGCTACCTCGTTATGAAGAAGTAGCACGGAGGTTTGAGCCAATCATAGACGGATAAATATTTTAAATGAGCAGCAATACTTTCGTTTCCTGCAGATGAGAATGAGTGCGAATCTAATCAACATAACTGTGGTGCAAATTCTATGTGTTTCAACAATGAAGGCTCGTACGAGTGCTCCTGTAAGTCTGGCTTTGAAAGTACGTCTCATGATGGCAGAAACTGCAGAGGTAAGTATAATAACAACAGAATATCTTATTTTAGTACTGGTTTCCCTCAAACGAAAACGCAAGTTGATCCTGTGAGCATAGTTGTCTTGTAGCCAAAACGTTTTAACTGTACCTCGTTACATGTATTGATGAATTCAAAAAGGACCTGGTGGACCATAAGAAAGCTACAGGGAACAACCCAAATGACTTTGTTCAGTTGTGCGAAGAATTAGCGACATGCAAAAACGAAGAAGGTGGCTACTTCTGTGAATGTCACAAGGGATTTGTTTTTAATGAAGAAAGCAAGGCGTATATGGGTAAGATAAATAACCCATCATCGTAAACTGTAATAACCTGCACGTGCAATATGATCAGGGCTAAGCTTGACAAAGTGTCTAAAACAGGATGATAAAATTACTGGTGAACATGGTCTGGTTTAACCTTTGAGTCCTATTATGTCAACCGCACAACTGCGTAGTGTGGCAGTTGAGTTTATTTTGTAACCAAGTTCGATCAACACGAGTCCTTCGAATAATGTTTCTGTCCATCAGGAGGCGTCGGTCTGACGACAACTGACCGATGCCAAGAATGCATTTGTAATGGAATGAGAACGTAAATTCCTTTATCTGCAGAAACTGAGCTGAAATTGTGCTTTGTCTGTTGTTGATAAAAACTGTTGGCTTCATAAGCTTGCGTCTCCCAACAAGGCTGATGTGGTTTGTGTAACGGAGTCCTGGTTATCGCCTCACATTGATGACTCACTAGTTGCTTTGCCTGGTTATAATTTGATTCGAAGGGACCGTGAAAGCGGTAGCGGTAGGGGTGGCGTTTGCACTTCCTATCCTTGTAAGAGGCTGGTTAACTGTGAAGATCGGAATATCGAGTCATTGTGGATAATGTTAAGACCGTGCAGTCTACCAAGATCTGTTTCATGCATTATATTGTGTGTCATTTACCATTGTACGGCCAATGGTGAAATCAAGAATGCAGCATTGCGTGACCATGTTCAGACAAATCTCGATACCTTGCTGGTCAAACACCCCAATTGCATTGGCAATCATCACTGGAGACTTTAACCCCACGTCAACCGGGTTTAATGTGAAAGATCTGACCCATGCGAATAACATCAAGCAAATGGTGAAATTTAAAACCAGAGACTCGGGGACCTTGGACTGGTTTCTGACTAACATGCCTAATTTATTCGATCTCTCGCAATTACCAAAGATTGGTGCTTCGGATCACTTTACCATCCTTGCTAGACCTGTGACACCCTCTCTGAAATCTCGTACTAATAGAAAAGTGTGGGTCAGAGATATGAGAGAAAGCGCCTGGCGACCCTTTGGTAGATGGATGTTAGAGAAGGACTGGACCAATGTTCTTGAAGCGGCCTCGTGTAAAGAAAAATTCCAGCTTTTTTCTTCCGAGTTAAAAGGGGCTATTGAGCTTTTATTGCCATGGAGACTGTTAAAATCAATAGTTCAGATAGACCCTGGATAACAAAGCGGTTAAAGTCATCCATTAAAAAGCGGCATAGCACCTATAAGATGTGGAGGAATAATGTCCAGAAAGAAATTAAGTCTGCTAAGCGTCTTTACTATAGGAATAAAGTTGCTGATCTTGAGCTTGATCACTCGTCTAGTAAGAATTGGTGGAATCATATTAAACGCTTGACTGGAAAGGATATTAAGCAGGATTGGCAATATCAATACTTGGATCGGAACTGCCCGGATTTGCTCTCCCTCTCAAATAAGGTAAACAATATTTTACCAGTTTGACAGATCATTTTACACCTCTAGAGTCTCCAGTCTTGGTCCCTCGGGAAGTTCCCCCTGAATTCCTGGTATCTGAGAGGGTAGCTTTCCAGGCCCTCTCAGCTGTGAAGATCGGCAAAGCTATTGGTCCTGATTGCATCCCAAACAGGGTACTGAAGGAGTACGCTCAAGAACTAGCACCAGTTGTCAAGGATATTTACAACGCATCCCTGATCGACGGTTATTTTCCTGATGCCTTAAAGGCCTCACTGCTGAACCCAATCCCTAAAATCTCACCTCCGCAGCAGATAGAAAGCGATTTGCGGCCCATCGCTCTGACATGCACTGTTGCTAAGGTGCTTGAGGGATTCACGCGGGAACGCTTGATTACACAAGTGTCTCATCAGATCGACTCTCGTCAGTTTGCACGTGCAGGACATTCCACCACTGACGCGCTAGTCTATTTGCTGCAGGCTGTGTATGAGGCAGTGGATACAGGGAGCTGTGGTGCTAGGCTGTATTTTGCTGACTACTCTAAAGGTTTTGACATGATTGACCACAGTCTGCTGATTGAGGAGCTAAGGAACATGCATTTGCACCCTGTTCTAGTTAACTGGATAATAGCTTTTCTGTATAACAGGACTTAGGCTGTGAGGATTGAGAACATTATATCTGAGTGGAAAACTCCCAAGGGCGGTATACCACAAGGCACCAAGTTAGGAGTCATTTTGTTTACAATCATGACAAATAATTAATTGCGCTCATGGAACCTTAGAATAAAGTTTGTTGATGATACCACAGCCCTTGAAATAATCCCTAGGAACAGTGCCAGTCTACTCAATTTTGTTACAAACGATATCTATGCTTTTTCTGAAGATCGTTGCTTTTTTTATTGTATGTTAATGGCATACATCAATGCTCCAATAAACTTAAGTTTTATCTCTTCGCAGATGATACTAATATCCTTTATGCCGATAAAAACTTAAAGTCCCTAGAAAATATAGTAAATATCGAATTACAAAACCTCCACGAATGGTTAACACCCAATAAGTTAACTCTCAATACTACAAAAACTAACTTTGTAATCTTTCATCCTTATCAAAAAAAAGTCACTTACCAACCGAGCCTCTACATGTTCGATAACGAAAAAAATGGAAATGTAACTCTAGAGTCCAAAAATTATATTAAATATCTTGGTGTGTTGATTGATAAAAATCTTACTTGGAAATAGCACAATGACGCCATTACGGCAAAAATCAGTAAAACCGTTGGACTAATTTCAAAACTTCGGCACTCCATACCCCGTCATATACTGTTATATTTTTACCAAACATTAATCCACCCTCACCTAAATTATGGTCTTGCTGCCTGGGGTCAGGCATCCAAGACGTCCCTCAATAAAATTTTAATTCTCCAGAAGAAAGTGCTTCGCATGATGTATTTTACGGATATACGTGAACACGCAATTCCTCTATTTATCGACGCTGACATATTACCAGTCTCATTTATGTATTATAAAACTGTGGCTAATCTAATGCACGATATTAACAACAACAATTCGCCAACAAATCCGCTCAATATATTTGAAAAATAATATATTAGACTATTTGGAAAGTTCTAGAATCTTATTGTAAACGTATATAAGTAGGCGAGTCCGAGTTAAGTTTTAACAAGTTTTCACAAGTTAAGAGAGTTTGACGTTGGTCGTGTTTAGTCAAGTGTGACGAAAGCAGTGTTTATTCAAGTTGGAGGAGGCCGTGTAAGTTTATCAAGTTAATTCAAGTTGGCGGAGGCCGTGTAAGTTTAACGAGTTACGTGCTGTTGTGGAGTTTTACTTCGTGGAAACTACGTTCATTTTGGAATAAATCTTCTTGTTGCTGTTCCGACAACACTGCGTTCAGTTTAGTTTGCAAGCTACCCGTCCTCTAAAAGATTACCCGCGTAACACATAGGCTTCCATACTCATTACTTAAAGGTGATTCAAAGTTCACATGTTATCTATTTGCTTTAAAGATTATGACGAGTGCGCTAACCTGATATCACCATGTGGACTAAATGAGGCATGCATCAATACCGCGGCGTCATATGAATGCTCATGTCAAGAAGGATTTCAGGAAAATAACGAGGGCATCTGTGAAGGTATTAAAAAGCTAAAAAGCACATCATAGAACGACATTGTTAGAAAACTACCCACGTTTAGAAGGATATCGACCAAATGATTATTTTATTATTATTTTTTTAAATTTTTAAATTTTTAAATTTTAATTTTTTAAAAAAATGAACACTAGTGAGCACCACAAAGCAACGCGAGTATCTTGTTAACTTTTTTATTTCTCCGACTGGTTTCGTCTGATCATACAGATTTCATCAGGGAGTATAACAAGATAGGGCTAAGGAACTAATTTTGATACCTAATGATTAAGACAAGGGCGACAAGGGTGTGAACAGCAAAAAACACCCAAAATATATACGTGCAGGATATGACTATAAGTCTGTGTTACAAAATTTGCAATGTTTAATTTTGGGGCTCCCAGATTTAACTTTAAATCTGTGAGCTCCAAAATTAAACAATGCAAAAATTAGATGCAGTCAGAGGGAGTTGGCGAGGGAGGCACAGATTAATTGGCCATCGGGATTAACTAGTAGCATCGCCATGACAATTGTTTCAAGCTGACTTCGCTGTAACTGATAAATTTGAAAACGTAACGTTTTTTAATTAGCGTTGATGAAAATTTTAAGTTTTAAATACTCTACGTATTATTTTCTAGATCTCGATGAATGTTCGAAGGATAATGGATGCGATAAAGGAGCGTATTGTGAAAATACTGTTGGCGGGTATAATTGTGTTTGTAAAGAGGGATACAAAAAAACAGAGGACGGTTCTTGCGAAGGTTGGTACATAAATGAAATACGTTCTGTCTAATATTAATACAAGATAGTAAATAAAATTACCAATTTTCTTTTGCCCTGCGCGTAGCTTGTTGTCCGTGTCATAGGTGCTTGTATCACACTTGCTTCGTTTGTCGAAATGTATTATTTCTCCCTGGAGCGTGCTTTGGATGATGTTGTCCCTATAGTTTGACTACCTTTCAGTAAACCTGAGAAAATTATGGACTGACAACCATCGCTACGGTGGAACAGCCAACTAAAATTATTATGCCAGTAACCACTACTTAAAGCTAAAGTAGAGAAATACGACATGGCATAGTTATACACCCTTGTCACGTGAATCCCCCAAGACTACACGTTTTACAGCCTGAGAGTCCTTTTATTGGTAATGATAATTATGATTTTTCTTTCTTTCAGAAACGTGTCTCGTAGATTGCGGTGAGAATTCCTACTGTTCTCATGGGCATTGCTCCTGTTTGTCTGGATACACAAAAGATTATTTCTCTAATGTCTGTTTCCCAGAAGGTAAACTTGCCGCAGCATTAACAACAGCATTATACTTTTACATGAGAAATTTCTGCAGTTTGATTGGCTTAGAGCAGTGGTATTTCAGCTTAATTTCAAATATCTACATGGGAAAAGTACAAACCTTTTGTGGGTAGTAGTATAAACAAATAATAGCATTATTTGTATTTCAAAATTGTCTCAAATTTCACTCTCCTAACGGTTCGTGAAATTACGTAAAACAATTTCGAAATATCACTCGTGGTATTTATGGCAAATATCACTCAAATCACGCTATCACCTATACAAATACGGAGCGCGATCCATTTTTGCCACTGTAAATATGTACGCAGGATTTGTCTTTTGAGGGGATTACATGAGAATGGATAGCAGCATTTTTAAATTGCATTCCATTCAACTGTGCACATTTTGGTTGAGTGGATCGAGTACACATTCAATTATTATGGATCTGGTACTTTTTTCGGGGTATCAAACGAGTTAGTAGAAAGCACAAAAGAAAACATATAGTTAAAGCGAAAAAAGAAAAACCCAAAAATCAAACAAATCACCAATTTAGTTTTTTTTCTGTGTTCTTCTCTCCACACATATCATTTTATTTATTATCAAACAAATCTTCAAAAAAAATAAATATCATCATAACTAGCACACCCCTCTGTAACAGACCTAGTGAAACCCTACCCAGTGGTTTAATTCAGTATACCCAGTAACAGTGTAGCCTCCTCAGTACCTGGCGAATAGTTTGTTTCTCTGACCCGGCTAATATTTTGGTTCCCCGGTCACTTTCTATTGTGTCTTCTAGAAAACCAATGTATTTCGTTATTCATATCTGTTTATTGAAAAGAAGCAAAAAATATCAAACATTATTTCCATTGACAAAAAATCGGAGGCTAGAGACAATCGATCTCGCATAAAAAAGTGTAAATCTTCTAGTTCTTAGTCTCATTAGAGCAATAAGTAAATGTTTCATAACGGTAAAGATGTAACTGGCCTGTCACCCCTTTTAGCTTTTAGGGGAGATATACAACTAATTAACGTTTTCGCGTTTTCTCCGAGAAACCCGTGAAGATATAGATTCCAGTGGGTATATTACGGCGGGGTGTTCTAGCAAAGCACCCGCTCAACAACAACTCTTGTGTTTGTGTTATTTACCCATAGGTGTACAGTAATTCAAAAATCCAAAATGCGATCACGTCGATAACGAACGTGTGTTGTGATGATATTTACCATTTTTGTTTGATTCTTTTTTTTTCTTTTGCGTTTTTCAACAGCCCTCATCTGTTCAAGTTCCTCTCTCCGGTACTCCCTGACGGTCTCATTTGTTTCTCTCGGCTACCTGTTACTTTGTTACTAAAAATCCAAGGCTTCAACCCCACAATTTGTAACTATCTTTCGTTGAAAGAAAACAAAAAACCAAACAAAACAAAAAAAACAAAAACAAAAAAAACTAACAAACTTCTTTGTTGACTTAACGTTCTGTATACATTCCTTTTCTTTTCTGCGACTATTATATATCCAAAACAACATTTTTTTGAAGTAGTGTACAAACCACTTTTAACGAAGAATGACAAGTGTAGAGTAAGTTTCTACCTGAAAGTATTTTAAATTTTCTGGTTCGTTGTCTGGATGACTGTACTGTCCTTTGAAAGATTTTAATGATAAACTTCGTTCAAAGGCCGCTTCACTGACAGGGAAGTCTGAGTATAGAAATTTTGTAGGATGCACTTCTGTGGGAAAACTTTTTTACACTAATTGCTGGCAGTTAATGGTAACGTGACAGGACGTTGTAAACAGAAAATGGAAACACGCAATGTGGATTGAATGAACCACTTTAAATGGCATTCATATGGAAGATAACGTAATAGAGGGCCTGGGAATAAAGCTTCACACTGTTACTATCCATATTCGTTAGTAGCTTTAATTTGATAGCTTGCCCACTGTCTTGGTGAGAAAGAAGCAATTAATTGTGGAAGAATATATGTAGTTTAGCGTACTGTGAGACCTCAAGAAGGAGGAGAAAGGCGGAGAGGGGGGACGTGATCTCATTGAATGCCATCCTATAACCATTTTCCCTTGAAATTGCTTGTCACTGTTGTGCAGCGACATTTTTCATTGGCTGACTTTGAAAATGTCGGCAGAATGCTATTGTTACATTCATTGTAGTTGCCACATCAATCTTGAACGGCATTATGGGAACGGTAACTCAACAATTTATTTTCGAGCGAGACAATCCGAACTCGGTCTTAAACTGAGGAACTTTTGCCTGTGTTTGCTGGGAGACATTGGTTTGGGCAAAGAAAAAATGGCTGGCAAATTTTTATCTGGTTCATATGTAGATCTTTGGAACCACGCTTAGAACCGTGCAGTGCTTAATTTTAAAGGAACTGTGCGGTTTCCTCGCGAAATGACGTCTGTGAGACGAGCGCAGAAATTCCTTACTGACGACGCGTCACTACCCAGATCTGGGTAGTGCTTTTGATTGGTCGCACCGCTCTTGAAATTTACTTCAACCAATCAGAGGCACTACCCAGATCTGGGTAGTGTCGCGTCATCAGTATGGAATTTCTGCACTCGTTTCTCAGACGTCATTTCGCGGGGAAACCAGTGGTGGCGTCGCCAAATGTCGTCTGTTTTCTCAAGTTTTGCTATTTTCAGTTGTTTTGAAAGTGAAAACTTTGATGTGAATAGCGGAGCTTTATTTTTTTGATCTGTAGAGCTCTAGCAATAATTACATAGATAGAACAAATACAGAAAACAATAGAGCATTCAAAGGGAATTCCAAAAACTTATTTACAATATAAAGCCTAAATTACGCGATATAGCTATTTACAATAAAAAGCCTATTTACGTGTTAGATATAGTTATTATTGAGAATTAGTTAGAACCTTAGCTGGCGGACTGCTTTTGTAAAAGCTGACAATCTGCTTAGGGATCGTAAGGTATCAGAAATCTTGTTCCAAGTTATATCCTACTAGTATTTTACTGAGTTCTTGGCATAACGAGTCGTATTAGGTTTCGGTGCACAATAATTAACATGTTCTGAATACGTCAATCCACAAGGCTGTCATCAATACGATACAAAATAGTGCTAGTTTGATAATAGACGTCACTTTATATACAACGGAATGGAATTTCCGGCGTTCGAGTGAATACCAGTTAGCCGGAAATGAAATATTTCTGCGGCACAGGAGTACTGAGGACTGGGGCAGTTTCTGTTGAAGTGCAGTATGGGTAGAATGGAGTGCTATGAAAGGGATGCTTATCACGCGCGAAAGTATTCTAGGTAGCCCACGTTATTTGTCCTATTTTCCATGTGACTCACTTTCAGTCATGAACAAGCCTGAAGTTGTCAGAATTGTCGGGTCGTCTAGTACAAAGGAAAACGAGAACCTTCTAGCGTCTGTGAAGTCGATGCTCGACGACTCCTTAAACGAGCTCAAGCGTTCACAAGGGGACACCTCAGATTCTCACCCCAAAGAAAGTTTGACGAGCCGCATCACTTCAAAGATAAAGGTAACGAAGATCAAAGCAGATTTAACCTAGAGTCAGTGACGCCCTTGAAGAGGGGAAAAAGGCCAGCGTTCTTCCCGTCAGTGCGGTAAAGGTCACGCTTCACTTGACAAAGGTGGGAAGTTATTGATGAAGAGGTAGAAACACACTCTTTTGGCCGAAAAGTCCGACTTTGGGTGGTCATTGATTTGAGAATACAAACGAAAAGATCTTGCGGCTGACTCCGATGACGAGATAAAGATTATCAGAGCAGAAGCCAGAGCGTGTACCCAAGTTAAACAAAGAGAGCGATTAAAGTAAAGGCCAACAAAGAGCAGAAGAGAGCCCTCTGCGTTAACGCCGGTTGCAGCCGCTCCTCCCAGCCAGTGTAGTGGGAGACCTATTCCCATAGTTCAGACCAGAGTGGCACAAGCTAAACCGGTTTCCTGTTTTGCTTTCAACAAACCTGGACATTGGAGGGCACAGTGTTCTAATACTGCAAAGTTACCCACCGGTCATTTACTAGCCGCCGGCGATCCATGCAGAGCAGTTTCAAGGTGTGGTCAATTCTATCATTGTTTCAAATAGCCCTAATGACATTTTTGACGATGATTTTTAAAACTCAGGTCATTTAGATAAGGCAGTCGAAGTCAAGTCACCGTTAAATTATGAGTTTGCTTCAGGGCAATATAATAGCCCTTCGCCGGGTCCGTTGTCGTTTGTCTTGTACTATGATCAATGGGTGAAATTAGGCACTTCAGGGTTTATTTTAAGCGTTGTGCCCGACGACCGCTAACAAAATTCCGTTTGTGGCTCTTCCGCTTCCTAAAGTTAGTCCTAACAACTTAGTGGTAAGGCAACATTTCAGCAAATAGTGATAGGGAGAGAACAAGCGCCTTGCATCTTTCAGGATTGAAGATCATCTTGTTTTCACGAAACCACTCACACACCACCACAAGTTCCTTGTTGAGAACACGTTCGACAACAGCTGGACCAGTATCAGCAAAATCCATTATCATCAGCATAGTTAGACCGCTTCGCCTCTTTGATGAAGTAAAGTAAGTCATTAATAAAGATATCAAACAATACGGGACCCAAAACGGAGTCTTGTGGGACACCGCTGGTAACTTATGAGGTATAACTTATAACGTCCTCCACTTTTTGTGTAGTTTGGCAACATGGTACGGAGTTCGCTTGAAACATAACTTGGAAAGCCGATTCTTTTAATCTCTTTTGGCATGACTGTAAGGTGAAGTATGAATTGTGTCGAAAATTGTACATATGTAAAGTAATATGCGCTTGACTTGCGGTGCATGGGTTTAATCTGTTGATGCCGATTTCATACTCAATACAGTTCAATTCAATTCTTTTGAATTAAGGCAGTGTTTAAGGCTTTTGTTAATTCATCACATAAATTGATCCACAATAGTGGAGACCTCACTCAAATGACTTTAAAAGATGATTTACACGGATGTGCGGTTGAAAATTCCTTCGCCCGTACCATTCTGTACCTTTTACAGGTGCGAAAACAGAGCCTCGTTAACGAGCCATCCGATTGGACCGAAATGCGCCTGTCGTTATTTTTTTCTCGCTTTCTTTTGTCTTAACTCTCTGTGCGATTTTATTCACGTCAAAAATGAAAGGAGGTGGCCTTTGGGTGTTTACATGAGAAAACGCACATCAACGCGAGTTCCATGCCGGGGTGAGTTATTGATTTATTATTGCGTTTATACGTTTACAAGTTTTCTCCTCATCACATGTCCGTCGTGACGACGTTATCTTGGTTTGACTCCCGTGCATTACCCACTCCAGTCCAGGAGGAGGCCGATTTGATACGGAAACGAAAGGTCGTTCTTCGTTTACTGATACCGTTTGCGAGATCTCGCACCAGGATGAAATTCTACTTACTGCACGGCAACCGGGATGAACTCGCGCCGATATGACAGTTTCT